>NW_028279632.1:0-57333 GCF_059751315.1 Micrasema longulum
TATACTTATGTGTTTTTTTTATTTTAATTATTTCTACACGTATGCATAAAGATAACGCCTGAAAACACTACATAAATTTTTTTTTTCGCTCTCGGTTGCAATAAATTTCAGTCTTAATAACTCTCTAGGGAGAGAAATCGAACTTTTTTTGACATTATAGATGTAGTGCGTGGCACGAAATGTCAAGACGAAATGTACTATGTTCTTCCGGCGCACGCCGTTCAATATTTTCAATTCAATTCAATTCAAATCATTTATTTAAATATAACATATACACTACAAACATACATTTAATACGTACATTTTATAAAAAAGAAAAAATACATGAAAGAGATTCATGTCAAAGTAGTAGGAGAATCCTGCTCCGAAAAACCCCTTCGAATATATAGAACAGATAATATCCAGAGCGATGTTGTTCAGCATAGCAGTAGCTCTTCCAACAGGCACAACCATCGGCAGGTTAGTCCTGTATATCAAAATATGAAACAATTTATGCTGATGCTGTCTTAGGTAATTATCAGGAACATACAAACCAATGCTCATCATAATATAAGGATTATCGACAATACCGCGCAACAATTGATAAAAATGTGTAGTCAAATACACATTCCTTCTAGACTGTTGTAGCAAAGCATACCCTGAAGAAACTCGGTCGGATACAGCCAAGGATAATACCCGCACACTCTCATGTAGAGATATCTCGGAAACTTCTTTTGGATTTTCTCTATCATAAGAGAGTACTTCAGTTCATGTGCCCCCCAAATCATCGAGCCACTCTCGAGTCTACTTCGCATCAAGGAGTTGTAAAGAGTTCTCAGTACGCGGGTATTTTCAAAAACCCTGGCAGTACGCAGAACGAATCTCAACATCTTCAATGCATTACCACTGATTGTCTTTATGTGTTCATGAAATGTCAGGGTACTCACAAATCTAACGCCCAGATCCTTAACATTTGATGTTCGGATCAGATTCTGGTCATTTCGTCCGATCTGACGTTGCAGCGAATTACGCGTTGTGGGTCAAAGCGGGGTTTGGCTTTGCCAACCACACGACTTATGGTGTTGCTCTCCACAACATTCTCAAAATATTGTTGACTAAAATATTTTATATAAAAAAGTATAGTTCCTTTTAAGTATTGTTCTGAAAAACGTTTATTTGATTAACATTTATTTGATTAAACACTTATCGACTTTTCTATGTCTACCGTTTTACGATGTTCCACTGTGATGGTTACCCTAAACCTATTAAACTTAAGCTCCTCCTTCCATCCCCTCTCCTTTTTTCAACTCTTTCTCAAACAACATAAAATAAATTCATAATCTAATCAGTGGATATGGTTATTAAAATGAATGTTGTGTTAGTTTTATGTTTTTGTACAACAACTGTGGTGAAGGTGGATAGAAGGTTTTGCACGTTGGTTTAATTGGCGTCCTGATGAAGAGACGGGTACGTCTCGAAATTAATAGACATAGAGAAGTCGGTAAGTGGTTATATGCAAACATTTAGTAAAATGTTTGACCACAAAGTTAATGATATAAATATTCATATATAATTTATTTTTTGTAAATTAAAAATTTTTCTTACCTTAAAACATAAATAGAAATAGGAAAAAAAAGACACAAGATAAATATATCGATAAACTTTGATCGCTTTCTTACGTTTAATCGCAATCGCGGGCCAGGGCTCCGATTTCGATAATATCTTTTCATTACAAGTTGTTTTCCACTTCACCAGAGGGTGGTAGGTATTGTTTGTTCCCCAAAGTTCGACATTGTTTGGAATCGATAAGCAAACAAATATCCATTATTGGTGTTTACAAATGTGATGCGGTGACAAAACGGTTTGTTGACTTGTTTTTCGGGAAAACGCATGAAGTTTACCTAAGTCTATTGCTCCGATCCTGAACCTTTCAAATTTAAAGTGTCTTACTCATTCAAACTCTTCGCGATCAATATTTAAGGCATCGTTACCATAGTCCATCATCCTTATTATTGCCTTTTCTGCACCCAGTGGTGCATAGGGCACTGCATTTGTAAACCAAACGCGGCATATTTAGATCATATGTTAGATGAAGGCAAGGTGATCAGTCTTACCTATTATTTGCCAGTCCAAAAAATATTCTCTGTTTATTTTTAAAACATTTTTCATTTGACATTTTATATATTTTATAAACGCTGCAAAAAACAACGCAACAATCATGTTAAAACAACAGTTTGAGAGAATAATTATTCTTAGGTATAAAATGTCATTTTAGCTTTTTTCCAATAAGAGCCTTAATTTTACTAGGCATGTCAAAACCGTCAAAACAGGGTGTGTGTTTAAAATGGAGAGAGGGTGGGTGGAAGGGTTTACATGTGTGTGTTTGTGAGTTCCGCAAGTATCATAAAAAAATATGTAAGTGGGAATGATTGCAGTTTAAAATTTCTTCAGAATATTATTTTAAAGTTTAGTATGATGTCAATATCGATATTATATATTTGATTGTACCAAATCAGGGCCTCGATTATGATGAGAAGATAAAGACGTCATACCTTCACCTTGATGGTACAGTTGAAGATAAATTCCTCTAGCGATTATAGAGATATATTACCGAAAGGGAAGCGTACGTCACGGTACACATATCTACGCTCTAAAATAACATAGCTTCAGTATGACGTCGTAGTTGAAGATAAAAGTCTGCTGACCGACTACAAAGGTATAGTATTGATACCCCACCACCATCAAGTTTTGATGTAAGTACATCATTCTATACCGAAGGGTCTAGGACCCCTCGATACGTTTATCTACGCATTTAATATTTATTTTTAAAAAAGCTTATTAAAAATATGAGAGAAAAATAAGTTAGTTTTGAAGTCGAATTAAATTTCGACATAACTGTCGCTTTAATAAAATAAACGCTTAGATGTGAAAGTAATGTCGCTAGGTTATCTCCTATTAACAAATAATAGTATCTAGGCGTCAGACACAGATTATATGCGTCAGAAAGTTACCACTCTAAAAAAAAAATTTAGTTATTATATTTTTTCCATCTGTTTAACTGTCTATTTCTGAGTGTGTGTATCGAGACGTTATAGAAGCCGGCTTTTTAATCGATTGGTACAGATCGGTAGATACATACAGACGATCGCTAAGCGTACCGTCTAGGCGATTTCCAAAAGTCTTGCAAATTTCATGTTCAAGCAAGCATTTTTTGCTTGAATGTTTATGACGAAAAAAACGCGGACTAATTGTTTACGGTTATTCTATTGGCTTGTTTCGATCATATGATGTTGATATGAAAAGTAAGTAGAACATACCGAGGTAAGATACAGATAGTACAGAAGTTAAGTATACCGTTTCGATATATACAAATGAAGAAAGCGTTCATAATCGAAGCATAGGGCATGATTAATGGGTGAATTTGTTGCTGCATTGTATTTGCAGTTTGTATTGTATTTCGGTATTTTACAGAGTTTGGTGTGTTTGATCCGCCTAAGCGTAATATTTAAATGAATTCAAGAGAGTATGTAGGCCTAGCGTTTCTGGGGCCTCACCTTCCAGTCTCATCTCATTTACCTGAGACTGTTAATGGGGATTGTACCAAATAGCATAATTCACGAGACTAATCATATGAGCGAAGGTTTATATTTCAAATTCCGTAATGTCCTGCTGGTAAAACAACTTTGTGATAACACACTATTTGGAGATCACTTTTTTGATCCGGAAAATAAAAATAGAAATTTTCACACTTACAATAATATATTGAAAATATAAGGATTCACTGGTTGGTCCCTGAATTTTAAATTGTTTCGAAGGGCGAACATTTTTTAAATTTATTTTTTTAATCTTATAGAATATAATACAAAAAACAGAGTTTTCAAAAGAAAATATTGACACAATAGTCCATTCAATATAATTTCCTTTTTATTTATGGATATAGCCACTCCACTGGCCCACAGGCACGTTCCGGAGTGTCAGTGTATTATTTATTTTATTCATAATGGTACATACTTTTACATAAATTGTTGTGTAAAAATTGAAAAGAAAAAAGATTCTAAAACATACCTACATCAATAAAATGAGAAAGGATTTTCAAGAAATTTAAATTATATTTTGATATGGTAAACATATTTCTCAGCTTCCTGTCTAGTCTTTTTAGAAACCCATTTATGGACTAGAGTTTTAAAAACATTGTTTTTTATTTTGCTTACCGATATGTCCATTTTTAAAAAGTTGTAAAGCTTAGGGGCCAGACAATTAAAGTGCTTTGTTTTTTTCTTTCAGAATTAGTTTTTTTCGTTAAGAGCAGAAATATTGTTTTTTTCTTTGCCTAGTGTCATAAATTTGTTGTCCGTTACTATGTCTGTCAGGTTTTTTATGAAAGTGTCTTAAAATTGTCTTTATGTTTAGTACTGAAAATCTGTCTGTAGAGTATTGGTAATGTTTTTTGCATTAAATTGCGTTATTTCATGGTTGTTCAACGATCTTCCACATACCATCATTAACAAAATCTTCTATTAAAAAAAAGAACTGAAGAAATATCCGCTAAATTTTTTTTTTTTTTAGCTAAAAAGAAATAATTGCGTTCTTATGATTTACCCAAATATTTAATTTTGAGGGCCATTCTCAACGAGTTGTAAATAACTCACTATTAGAAAATGGAATCGAGTTGGGGTAGAGTGGAATTCGAACCACGGACCTTTGGTCTGTGAGTCCGAGACACTAGCCACGGGACCACAACCCGACACAAGCTACTTAGTAGTATTTGTTAAAATATAAAAAAAATAATATGTGTGATATTAAAGTGTGTAAAATAAACTTGTCCGTAAAAAAATATATTCCACCGAAAAGTTTTTAGACTTAGTTGGTGACTAAATTTAATATGTTTTTAATAATACCAAATTAACGCTGTTCTGCAGCACTAAAACTGAAAAAAAAACAACCTTAATAATCAAAGTTTTACACCCACCCTGCCTGGATTCGAACCCAGAATCCGTTTTTTAATTTAATTATGGACCTTACTACTTTAAGGCAGTATTTTATATTTGCTTACATTTATTTCTAAATCATATTGTCGATACTTAAACAATATATATATATATATATATCCATATACCATGAAACGGTTAAATTTTAACTTTCGTACCTGTCATATAAAAGCTGGGCGTTTATATACAATAAATAATAAGGTTGCAAGGTAAAATATACTTTTCATACCCACGTTCCTAATGGACTTTGTAAACGTTCCAATCCTTATGTATGAAAGTGAAACTTTGATCTGGCAGAAAAAAGGTTGGAAGAAGGGTGAATGCAGTTTGAATAAAATCGCTTGTCTTGATCGCGATGAATGTGAGGAAAATAAAAAAAACAGGGTAAAGAGTAAAAAAATAAGTCGACAATGAAATAAATCTCGGATTGGCATAATTGGTAAAAAATGAGAAAGGATCAATAAAATAGTTTGGTCATGTGGAATAAATGGATGAGAAAATAACCTTTAAACTGATCGACGGCAAAAGTTACTGGTTACGTTGGAAAAGGACTAAATAAACCACGATCTCCAATATGGTAAATGGTCATGTTGTAAGAAAAAGGTATCTTAACCCGCATCAATTAGGGATCTCCATTTTATTATTATTTTTAAAGGAACGCTTTGACAAAGGAATTACGTTATTTATAAATGATTTAAGTATTTAATTAATGTAAAGGATATGAAAAATATAATTAAAAATTAAACAAGGTGTTTGTACGGTACCTTTTGTGGCCGCAAAGGAAAGTGTAATGGTTTATTTAGAGAAGAAAGATACACCTAACTCGAATTTAATTACTTTATAGTGCAGCTCCAAAAGCTTTTATGGAGTAAACATTAGGAGAGTTCTGTAAACCAACTAAATATATGTAGGTGAACCGTATTCTAAGATTTTAAAATTAAGTATTAAAATACTACCTCTGCAAAAAAAATATTTTAAAACAAAGGTTTTCAGTTAACACTACGAGAAATGAAAATTCTGTATTGTAAATTTTTAAAAAGACGATCAAATTTTTAATGTTTCCAAACAACAATATGGTGCATATAAAATGAAAAAGTACTAGAACCATTGATTATAATAATAAAACTAAAAAATCCAGTTGAATGACCAAATAGTGCAGAGTCAATTCTAACATAAAAACAACAAAAAAAACGTATTAAATTTTTATCGAACAATGAAGAAATAATGGGCCAGTCAAATTCTAGATTAAAATCGCAAAACCCGATGTAGAGCTGCATTTTTGGTATGTTGTTTGGACCCATTAGGGGAGTGCGAAACTACGATTTGCAAGCAAAAATAGTTGTGCTACCTGCGTAATACGGGAAAAGCTGAAAAAAAAGATTGTTTACAGTTTTTGCAATTCAATTAAAAAACTACGGGCTGTTGACAAAAGTTGCTTTAATCATTTTGAAAGAATATTAAATTTAAAACAATTTAAACTAACCCACAGCTTCGTATGTCTAATAGTTTTTGAGATATGATGGTTGAAAAATTTACATGGTTTTAAGAAATGTTAAAGTTTTGAGTTTTGTTTATGTTTCCAGCCATATATCAGCATTTTATTTAATCGCAAAACAAAGTATGTAAACTTTATGATTCTTTTGTAATCGTACAAAACAAAAATTGCAAAAATACATGTTTAGAAATATGAACTTAACCTTACATGAAATTGTGGGCATTATGTAAAAAAAAAGAATAAAAAGTTATTGACATTTAGACACACGTTTAAACATAATAATTATAATTAAAATAAAATAAAATATTTTATTTTTTTTATTTTTAAATGTATGAATTGAGAACTGAAATGAATTGGACGAAGGGTCTAAAGTGCTTACATATTGGTGCACGTGACTGTAAATAATTATTAATGTACCTTGATTTAAAAAAAGTAAAATCTTCAAATATTATGTCGCTGCATAATGAAGCTGCATACCGACGTAACCTTTCTGCAGTTTTTGTTCTTTTTGCTACCCTATCTTCTGGGTAGCCGTCAAAGACAACTATCATATTCCTCACAAAGTGTCTTGATGTGTACCTGACGTGAGCAGCAACAATTTTTCTGATTGACATATTCTGGTGCCAGACGACCTTATGGAGCGAGTAGCCTCCATCCACCACAACAAAAGTGCTGGTGTCTAGAGGGATGTTTTTAAAAAGTGGGGTAAAAGCTTAGTAAAACCTTGATTTTGTGCTTTTAAAAATTATATCTTCACAAAACAAGAACTGGGGGTAAAGAGCCAACTCGTATTTGAAGTACGAGTACTCTTTCAAGTTCTTATCTGTGTGTTTTGTGATACAGGGCCTTTGAAAAGAGGTGAGATAATCTATTTTCACCTGCTTGTCCTGCATTTCGACGGTAACTGATGACAAATTCCATACAATATCTTTTATTTTGAAGCTAACTTTCCCATACAAGTTTCCAATGATCTATTTGACCTCACCAGTTCCCAATTTTTGGGCCATGTGGCAATTGACTTCAGGGCCTTCAACAACGCTTTTGCTGATAGACATAATTTTATTGTTACATGAAAATAGTACGTGGATATCAAACCAGTTCTTGATTTTTTCTACATCAGCAGTATCTCTTATGATTTGAGAGGGCCTCATGTCGACGTGTTGTTTAGTGGCGGTACAGGAAACGTCACAAAAGTACTAAAGTCCTTCACATATATTAAGCATGTAGACTATTTCTTCAGCCCAACTGGCAAGAACACTGCTAAATATGCCTCGACCATGGGTCAAGCCCCCCTGACTCTCCATCGATCCTATTAAAACCTGAATAATTGTTAAGTCTGTCCATAGACTTGACCAAAATTTCTGTAATTGGCGAATCGTAAACTGACCTTTTTGTGTAAACAAACTGAATTTTTTTGGATCTATTCTCTGTTGTAGCTGACTCATGTCCTGTAGGTATAGGCGAGCACTCTTGGCGTAATGAAAGTGACCTGCTAAGTGGAAGAGTGGAAGCATTTTCATGATTGTTGGAGGTGGATTCTAGGTGAAGGTCCCAGTCTCTCATATATCCATGAACAGCGCTCCGCCACCATCAGGCAACAGCGCGCCAGCAGCGGCAGCATTTTAAATTACCATTAAGCTGGGCACTATTACGCAGGTGGGTAAAACGATTACAAGAGAACTATAAGGGTTACTGACCCTGTTTTGCACTTATATGAAAGGTTTATATGAGAAATTTGCTAAAACTAATTTTTATTAAGTTTTCTCGTAGCATGAAGGATTTTGCCGATATTTGGCTGAGAACATAAGCAAAACTCAACATTAGAATATTTTTGGATAAAAAAAAACATAAAAGTTTTTGAAACCTCATATCTCAAACGCTACTAAACATACGGAGCTGTGAGTGGGCTTAAATTGCTTTAAATTAAATGTTAAAAAACAAATAAACAAATAATATAAAAAAATCTTATTTTTTTTAATTGAACTGCAAAAACTGAAAAAAGACCGAAAATTTTGCAGTTTTTCACGTATTACGCAGCTAGCACAACTTTTATTTTGCTTGCAATCCGTAGTTTTCCACTCCCATAATAGGTCCAAACAACATACCAAATGCAGCTTTACATCGCGATCTTAGGTGTTTTTTTGTATTATTTTACTGGCCTAAAACTCATTTATGTAGGTATGAATATTTTTTTCAAAAGAAAAATTAGTGTCTGAACTGTGTCTGTGTAGGTAGTTGTAATTTAAAGTGCTATGGAATATATTTTTTTTAAAGTAATACATTTCTTGGAATAGGATTTGTTACCCAATAAACTAGGAGATATAATTAAGATAAAATAATATTGTACAAGGATTTAATAAAGAGAGAAATATTTAAATTTTACAAAGAAACATTAAGCTACAGTTTTGCGAATACTAAGATTACAATCAGCAAATAATATACTATTTTTAGGCGCATTTATTATATTTGGAATTTTCTAAAAACCTTTACCCTTTTGGTTTGCTATTTCCATTTAACCTTTTTTTGTGTGCAAATATTTGTTTAAAAATGAACATGATAGTAGTAAAAGGTTCATTAAAAAATATTAAAATTTCACACACTACTAAAATAATAGGAAAATTAAAAAAAAATAATCCGGCAATGAGCTTTTACGATTTGTGTGTGATTTTCTAAATAATGGCTATTTTTATTTATTTTCTGAAAACGTTTCCTTAATCCAATATGAAAGGGGAAGGGAAAAAAACAATACGTGTGCCTTTCTTGAAAAGGTTGTTTTAAAGATAAAAAAATAATTATGATTAAATGTAATTCCTTAGAAATCTAAGCCTTTTTTAGAACTGTTTGGTCTGTGAAAGAGTCACTTGTTCTCTTTACCTATACTCCTGCTTATCTGGACAATCCAACCTTTGTACTGCGTTATCTTTCTTTCATCCGCAGCAGATTCGTTGCTCCGATATTCCCTTACAAAGAATACTTTTTAGGGCTATCTTTGCGCGTTTTTATTATAAGCCCAGACAGAGAGGGGCTGTTTATATTTTAGACATTATCTGAAGCTTGATAAACGGCGCACAATAATACGACTCCCGACTCGACTCGCCTTGTAGGGTTGAGCAGCGTGAGCTTGTCTTCTGCGCGAGACAAGAATTTATACTAAGGGGAATTTATTAACTTTTTATCACCTATAATATTCCTTAATCTGTGCTATTAGGCAATCTGCAAAAGGAATTATTCAGCCAAAATATGACATGATAAATACTAAGATGTATGCAAAATAACAATTCGAAATAAATGCTTTAAACAAATCGAATGGTCAAGTTATACATAACAAACTAATTATTATAATGTGTTTTTTAGTACACACAATATGCATACAAAAAACAGGGTGAACAATATTTTTTTTCAAAATGTGTTTCTAAAAATAACATACTTGTAATTTTTGTCAACTTAGTTTTTGGCTCAATTCATAATATACGCTATTTAACTATTGTTACATAATGTATACACTAAATGCGACACTAAATACACGCCTCGTGTTTCATTCAACTGAAACTTCGGAACTTATTTGGTAGGAAATAGTGTTTTACGCGCAGCGGTCAGTAAATGTGAAGCACCGTAAAAGGGCGTGACTCGCTTTGAATTCGCAGTATACTGGCATAGACAGTAGATAGTCTTTTTTACTCTACTACGCGTTTTGCACGGCAATGTTAATGCGGCATGACGCAACAACGCTCAATTTTAGAACACAATTTGAACCTATCGTTTTATGAAGAATCATCTCTATTTAAATATATCTCTTAGAAATCTCCAATGAAGGAGTTACTGAAATATATGCGAAAAACTTAATAAAAAAGAATTGTGAGATTTCTCATTATGCTTCACTTACTCAATGGAGAATGCTATGTTTGCGATATCAAGAAGAATATTTTTTTATATTTTTATTATTATCATATTACATAGATAAAAATTTAATTAATACAAAGGTGATTTGGTTATTTAACCAAGAGGTAATTTACCCCGTTTTAGGACACTAAAAAAATATAGGAAAAAAATAAAGAAAGCGGACATAGTAAAAAACATAGTTTAAACTGTAGTAAAAAAACATAGTAAAAAACAAATTAAAAAAAATATTTGAAAAATCAAATACACGATAAGAACTTAGTAAAAGCCATAGGAAAAAATACAAATTTGAAATCTGTTTTTGCAAAATTTAGAGACTGCTTTGAATTACGCTATTGTTTAGGTAGATAAGTATTAATGTATGGTTTATTTTGGTATCAATAACTCATTTTCCGTTTTTTTAAGAAATTTCTTAGTTTATTTCTAATACCCTCAATAATACGTTAGTCAACTGTAATATGCTATAAAAAAAATGGAAAGATAATTACTAATTAACAGGTCGTTTTGGAACTCACATTTTTTTTTAATTATCCCAAATGCTAATTTAAAAAATAATTAAACTATAAAAACTCCGATGGCAGAATAGCGCCCAATAAAAAAACTATTTATATTTTAGTCTTATTTGCAACCAGCACAACACAGGCCTCATAATTGGTACATTATTGAACGTTTTATTTTAACATTTCAAATTCCGTTCCAAGGAAAATATGAAATAATTTACGGAGAAAAAAAACCAGTTTGAGCATACAGCACTTGTATATTTTCTATCGAGGAATTATTTTAAGCATGATGCAAAAACATTGTTTGCATTATTTAAACTTATTTACTTTTAAAGTCTGAATAATTATTCGTCGTTTTTCATTTAAATTAAAACAATATACAACATTTTATGGAGAAATAAATTTTGGTAAGCTAAAAAGCACCTCCTGCGCCCGCCTTTCTTAAACAAAGGTTTGGAGTAACCGGTATCCGCTTTGTACACAACACTAAAATACGGAAGATGACGCTAGCTTCCTGGATGTAAACAAGGCCAAACGTAGCTCATAATATTAAGGTATCATATAAATTGTTCTTTATTGCGCTAAACGGAAGAATCGCTGCATAGTCTGAAAGGTAAAGCCGGGATAAGGGAAGATCACTTACAGTTCTAGTTAGTAGGGTCAAAGCACCAGTAAATGACCACCCTCCAGTAAATGACCATTGGTTAATAAAACACAATATAATCAAAATTGCTACATGTGTCCAGTCAAAAAACTTTTAAAACTAGAAACTATGATAAAAGCAGTAGGGGGACACATCTTTTGGTAAGAAACAAATCTATCAGTTTTGAACTGTGAGTTGTCAAAAGGTAATAGTGCGTCTTCCCGTTATTGTTCTGAGATTGATAGTGTTTTTTTAAGGTAAGGTGTGGTAAGTGTTTCATTTGATGCTATTTGTTATGCAATTATCCATGATCTAATGTGTTAGGGGGTTTTATAATGTTATGATGAAACTAAATCTGAGTATAATTTACTGGGGTATTAATGGTCATTCACTGGTGATTCTGCTATTGTTTTAGAGTGATATTAATTATAATTGTAATACTCGTATTTCAATAAAAAAATAACAGTACTTAGAAAAATAAATGTGTTTTTTTTTCTTGTCTTTTATTTTGTAAGCTTAAATAATGAATTTTATACCTTTAATGTGGATTTCACTACATACTGAACCTTAAACGGTCATTCTTTGGTGCTTTGATCCTAGTATTCCTAGGGTCGGTGGTCAAAAATGACTTATTCAAGTTATTGACTGTCGTTATGGTTCAATGTTTTGATTATCATTGTCATATTGTAGCGATCGAGCGATTTTTGCGACATTGTTAAGCTGTACGTAGTGTGTGAGCGAGAAATTGAACGTAGTTATGCAGAAAGAAGCCACCCACAGACAAACGAAACTGATATAAGAGCATTTTTGTAAAAAGAGCGAATAATCAAATTCAAACAGCAGTTCGACTGTTTTTAACTTTGACGTGTGATGAATAATGCGTACATTCGTTTTTTTTTTATAATTCAAAAATCAATTTATTAAAATAAAAAGCTGATGCATTTGTCCACTTAAATTTATTTAAGAGAACTAGATTTCTGGGTCTCAATTATGATGGAAAGATAAAGACGTAAAACTTTCACCATGACGGTATAGTTGAAGATAAATTCTCTCAAGCGGTTACGAAGATCCACCACCGACCCCCACCTTCATGTTTTGTGTAGGTACATCGATATGAAACAAAAGGAAGGTATAAATATCTATGCACTGCTGTGACATAGCTTGAGTATGACGCCATAGTTGAAGATAAAAGTCTCCCGACCGACTACTAAGATACACTACCGATCCCCCCTCCATCAAGTTTTGATGTTAGTACATTGGTTTATACTGACGGGTCTAGAACCCCACAATACGATTATCTACGCATCAAAAGTGATAAAAATTTTGTTCCACCTAGCAATTTTTCCTTTAGTTATGATTTATTTGAAATTTTAATCGTTTTGAGGCTGGCATTTTTTTTCTTAAAGGCCTACTCAAAATACAAAAAAAGGCATCTTTAAAATGTCATTGAGGTGGGTTAAAATTTTGACAGTTAGTACAGTAATTTGAAATGTTAATGAAGTAAGGAAGTGGACTACTTTTTTCGGTCATTCATTGGTTGGTTCTGATCATATAATGTCAAGATGACAAGTAAGTAGAACATACCAAGTAATATACTGATAGTATAGAAGTTAAGTATACTGTCTCGATATAGATGAAGATAGCGTTTTATTAATTAGCACAATTGAGGCGAACAAACGACCGGTTGCAAGAAATTTTAATGTGGCTGCAAAACGTTCTTCTGTTGATAAGCATTTTCTCATAATTGTATCTTTCTTAGTAATTTTTGAAGACAGCATGGCAAGTTAAAACTCAAAGTTTTCACTGTTCATCCGTAAATAATTTTATAATCTTCCGAGTAATTTTCGCGCAGCTCATTAAACATTGGTATATACAAATATCGACATCTTTATTTTTTCTCCCAAATTTGCCGTTTTTTTTGTTAAAACCAATTACAAACCCAGCTTACGCTTTTACAACCTCAGAAGTATACATGTTATTAGAATACCGTAAACTAGCAAATAAAATATATAGGACTGTACAAACAACTTTTGAACCGTAGGACGGTCGACGCGCCATTCCAAACTGCCATAAAAACTGTCCTACACACGAAACGCCCTTACACGCACAGTTTGATCCGCGGAACGAGGGAACGCTAGTTCGGAATGCGCATCAAACTGTGGTGTCTTTTTTGACTCAACGGTTTGGACCGCAGTCCGACATGCCGGTTCGGCGTACGGTTCTACCCGCAGTTTGAATCGTCATTCTAGATAAGCGGTTCGATCTGTAATCTGTACACGTGATGGGCCCTTATGTGTTATATGTTCTTAAAAATAAATTGTTTTTTAAAGTAATGGGACATACTAATACATATTTAAATTAGTATTTTTTTCCGAAAATAAAGACTGTAATTTAATTAATGTTATTTAAAAAAAAAAAACTTTCTTTTTAGATTTATCTCAGCCAATGAGTACAAAAATATTATTTAATAAATTAATTTAATGTTTTTTTTGTTAAAATAAAATAAAAAAACATGAGTTGAAAGTTCAATCTTTATATTTTCGTAGGAATGTTTTTTGCTTCTTTTAAGAAAAGGTTTATTGAAAACATCTTTTAACTTCTTCCAAGTAATGAACAAACAAACAAAAATTTTATTTCTAATAACATTTTGGTTTTTCGCCATAAGTTAAAAGGAAATAAACTAATTTGTTATAGGTGCCTTAAAAATTTGGAATAAAAGCACACATCATTAAACATTATTCAAAACCAAATTTACAAAAGAATTAAAACTTATGATCGTAAAACAATATTAATTTCTTGAAAATAAGCCGCCCAACTTTAATCCCGAGGCATTGTTTTATACCGTCCAAAAGGAATATTATAATATGTAAACTTACGTGACAAGCGGATAAGCCTTCAGAACCGAGGTAAATTAAAAGCCTCCCCATTTTGGATTTCATTATCACGTCAACCCAACATCCCTGTCTATCCTATCTCTTCTCTGTCCGAAATCCCGTCCCTCCAGCCTACATAAACTTTTCTTTAAAATTTTCCTTAATTTTTTCCGCGCCTTTTGCTCCAAACGAGAGGTTTTCAGGCTTTACGTAAAATATTATTTGACGAGATAAAACTGTAAGGGTACCTACCTAATATGTATGTTAATTCAGAATGGTTTCAATAGTGTGGGGGTGAATAATTAAATAAAACTCTTCGACCGGGATAACCGCTTAGGACTACTTCAATTTTACCAAAATGTCTCTACCAACAACGCCTTCATAACTCACAATGAGAAAAGTAGGCTGAGGAAACTTTCTGGAATATTCTTTTGTTCGGTTACTTTTTCGTGGATGTTAATTTTAGCGGGATAACTTTTTAAGTTTCAGCTGCCTTGTTAATTTAGGATATTTTCACGTTTGGGGCTCTATGATAATAATAAAGTTTCGTTCTTATTATTAAAGGTTTTCATATTTTTCGGGCGAATGAATAATGATGTATAAAATATCATTTAGTACAAAAATTGGTCTATTTTAAACTTTAAATTAAGAACAAATACAGAAGTCCAAAAAGTTGCATATCGAGTATTTATAAGCCACATAACTTTGCACGTGGGTTCAAGATTACAATAATGTAATATTATGTTAAAAATATATTTGATTTTGATTTATTTGTAAATAGTGGGCCTTACCTATAAACCTGGTAAAAAGTAACGCTTAGGCATACGTTTATACATGGTTTATATGTAAGTCCCAGTGTATTATAGGATTTACTATATAAATATGTAGGACCAAGGCACTTCATTGGACAGTTGGTTGCTCATGTTAAACACAAAGTTTTTTGATGTAGTAAAAAACAATTTTGTAAGACACGTACACTGTAAGAACTTATTTTTTTAAGATAACAACGGGCCGGGAGGCCCAATTATAGATGAATTACAGCACAAAAATACCCAGGCTTAAGAAAAATCACATTTAATTTTTATGTTCTCATCTGAAATCCAACCCAAAACCATCAATATGTGAGTCAATTATCTTAGAAATTGCACCTCGGACACCGTTTTTTTATATGTATTTTTTAAATAAATATTTGCGTTTTCTTAATTTACCTAAATATTTTAATTTCGGGACTATTTTCAACGAGTTGTAATTAATTAACAATCAGAAAATAGAAATTAAGTAGGGGTAAAGTGGAGTTTGGACCTCGGACCTCTAATTAGTGAGTCCGCAACACTAGCCAAAACCGCAACCTGACAAAAATCTAGGTGGGGGGAAAATACAATGATTAAATTATTTGGGCGAAATCTAGAGCGTCCAACTACAGAGAGCTAGACTTATATTTTAAAAATACTTTCTTCTTTAGAGTCAGTCTGTTGGATATGATATAATATAACTAAGTAACGTTGGGTCCCTAGGATTTGCGCTACTTGCAATCTTACTCATAATGCTAAACATTTCATTCAAAACCTACTAATTCAATTGTAAAAAAATACTATTTAAAGCACCTAAAAATAAAGGCATTGTACTCCATGTTTTGTAAAATAAATTGGCCGATCGTTTGTTTCGAATTATTTATGTTTTATTGTAACTTGTAACTTCATAATAGGATTACTGATTACTTTACTGATAAAGCATTATTTCAAATCAAAGAACTTTAAACTCATAAGATAATTTTCAGAAAGAAAATAAGAACTGCTTTACGCGCTTATTTATTAATGGCTGATTTGGTCCGAGCATAAACGCCAATTCAGTGTCCTTAACACAAGAAATATAACAATAAAATAAGTTTTTAATAAAAAATTATTTAGATACTAAATTGTACACAACTTTTGAACATATTGTTGTTTTAAAAGTAGAAGCAAAACAAAGAGTAAAAAACTATTTAATCGGCATAAATTACATAAAGATAATTACACATTATTTCAAACAATACAATTTGTATGCTTTGAATCTTTTGTTGAAATAATTCGCTGTTCCAAATGGACACGAAATGCAAATTTTAAATCATTCCATCTTCATTTTAATCCCTCTCTAGGCACCAAGTACATTATAAAGCACTGAATTGCTAATGAAAATGAATTGATATTTGATCATTGGTAACATAAAGGTAAGGTGATACGCTTCAAATGCTATTCCAGGAAAAATGAATTAATGCATTAAAAAACCTCTGAAATCAACGTTCGACCTACCAGGAATCGAACCCAGGACCTAAAGAATGGAAGGGGAATTTACCAACCTCCATGCAACGAGACGGACTTTTCTATACTTGATTTTCTTATTCAAAGCTTTTACCTGAAAGAAGGCACCGAGACAAAAACACTCGTCCAGGGTTCTGGTTCTATTTCACTCATATGACTTTATTTTTATACTGCTGAACAAAAACATAACATAATAACAAAGGTTTTCTCAAAATAAGTATTTTACTTCAAAACATGCTCGTAAACACCCTTGTAGAACATGTACAACTTGTTAGAACTCATTTTGTTTGTGTCTAGAAATCGTAAGCGTGGTGTAGGGTGGTATTTTGGAAATGGCGGAGTAATTAATTGGCCTTATCCCGCAGATCATCGGTTTTCTCAGACTAAGCTTAACACAATTCCGGAATTAAAGCTCATAGAACTGCAATTAGTTCTATACTCCATCTAAATAGTTTTCAGCAAGATAATTATAAATTGGAATAACTCAACTCAATTAAAACTCTAATCTGCTTCCTCTAAATGATAACCACGAAACATCGATTGGATTAAAGTATTTTCTAAATTAAATGATGTAAAATTTGAAGTTCATTAATAAATAAAATCTTTGATTGAAGTAGTCAATATAATACAAGGTGAAATTTGTAACTAACAAATCATGCTTTTTGTTATTTTCTCTTTTTTATGATAGTGAAATATCCTAAAATAAGTTTTATAACTCCTGGGAAAACAAACTTCCGATAAAAAGAAAATTATGAAAAAATACAGTTGACTTCATGAAAATACTTTTTTTATTACATTATATTATTATTATTTTATTTTAATTCAATAAAACAAACATAAAAAATGTAAAATAACAAACATTCGTTCCGATTGACTACCAACTAAAAGTTTGTCATCGGGCGGAAATAACAGATAAATTTATGAGAAATTCATGCTTAGTTGAAAGCTTTATAGAAAACAAACAAGGTTTTTTTTACACTTATTTGTTTATAAATTTGTATAAACCACTTATTTTTTTTAAATTACACTTCGACCGGTTTCGAGGTTACTACCATTACTAAGTTAGTTAAATTCCTGACGATGAGGTAGTAACCTCGAAACCGGTCGAAGTGTAATTAAAAAAAATTAAGTGGTTTATACTAATTTATAAACAAATAAGTGTAAAATGTCATACCACAAAGTGAAAAATGTTTTTGATAACAATAATATAAGGTTTTTTTTGTTTGTTAAAAATCAAATTTCAAAACTAAATCTCATTTTGAAATCATTTTTTTATGTTAACTTAAAATGAAGAAAAAAACACTTTTTTGAATAAAAAAAAGTATTCATGGTGTGTTTATAGATTTAAAAATTATTTTTGAATTTATCCAAACTAATTTATATTTTAGAAAATAAACTGTAATTTTATGCATTAATAAATAGTTTGCTCAGCTGCAGTTGATAGAATGCAGATGGAAACTTAATATGCGGAATTGTCCACTGTTTTGCGAATCGTAGAGAAAACGTGCTGACATTAGCGTAGATACACATATGAATTTATAATATGCATCGAGACTCAAGTTTAGTTAGTATTTGTAAATATAACATTCAAATAGTTTTATTGTCGAAAAACTACGGTGTCATAATTTTCTTGAAACTAAGTAAATTTTATCACTTTACTAAGCCATTGCGGTGTGATAAAGTAAACCATTTATTTTGAAAACAGTTTATTTATTTTAAAAATTATTTACCCAAAAACTTTTATAGAATATACAAAATGAATTCAGTAAAACAAGAGATACAATAAAAATAAGTCTGGTATGAGTTACATTTCATAATATTACGTGACATAAAAATGTTTCTTTTGAGAGAATATCACTTTACATTCCCAGTCATTTGACTGTTGAGATCGTGAAAAAAATACGCCTTTATTATTTACAATCTCAAATTTAAAAAAAAGATTTTTTAAAATTAACAATAAAACATTACCTATCTATTGTGTGTTTATACATTTAAAACAAAGTATAAAAGAGACGTCTAACAGATTAAAAAACAGAAGTCAATTTCTGTAAAGCAGTAACAATGAAAATTAATGAGGTATTGCATAGATTTGAAGAGTATTATCAGAAGATGTAAATTCAACAATTTATGTGAATAAGTAATGAAAATATTAACGAATTTTTTTATTTCTGTAGATTACTTTATGGCTGGTAAAATGAGATTTATTGTTGTTCTTGTTGGACAAATTAATTTGATTTATATATTTTTGGTATTTTCTTTAACTCACATTATAATAATGTAGGTAACAATTTCGTTGTATTGAATTAAGAGATTTGGTATAAAACATAGAGGGTACAAAAACATTATAAGAATTTTAAGCAAGCAAGATAAATATTATCTTAGTTTGATCAACTTTTGTGTTTATTTCTCACAAACATTGATCAAACACCAACCGAAAACAACAAGCTATTGATTTTCAAGAAAAATAGCCCAAAAAAGATAACAATATAATAGGGAAATGTTACCTTTTTTTACAATTATGAATTAATAAGGGCCTATGAAATACACTCGAGTAAAACAATACATTTTTTCATACTTTTAAGTAGCATGAAAAATATTTTTAAAAACACAATTTAGAATTCTTACAAAAATGCTTCATTGCATTAGCCACGCCCCTTATACGTCACGGTTTGCATTAAAATTTGACGATTTGTCATTCCAGTACGTATTTTGTATAAAGAGACGGTCTTATAATATTCTTTATCCGCGTTTATTTGCATACTCGTATATTAGATTTTAAAACTATTTTTTGTGCATTTGGTCTGGAAGAAATGGTCTTCGTAAAAACGAAGCAATAATAACGGCCCATATAAGTAGTGAGAAAAAATGAAAAATATTGTCGAAGAAACTGAAGCTTGACACGACTAATCGTGTCGCGTTTTCGAATAGGCGTATTTTTCAACAATTTTATTTTGAAAATTATGAATTCCCATTTCGATTTTGAAAATATTTACGTTTATTTTTTTAATAAATCATTTTTTTCTAAATCCTTTTAACATGTTTTTATCGGTATTCGTAGTATGTGATATTTCCCTGTTCTGGGTGCGCGGTTATTTGACGTTCTCGCGGTCTTGGATGTTAATGGCTGACAATTTGTCGTCGGAAGTTCACGGCTAAACTACGGGAAGCGGACCTGCCTTGGGAGGACGCACGAAAGTAGGCGTAGTGGTAGCTGACAACGAGGCATGAAAAAACTTTATTTACACCACATGGTACACCTAGGAAGCAGACATGAATAAAATATTTAAAAAAAAGAAAAACATTAAATTGATTTTAATGATTAATTTAATTTATTTATTCAGATATTTAGAACATTTCAGAAAAAAGACCCAATTCATTCTAAATACAATAAAAGATCACAAATTACAGAAGATAGTTATGTTATTAAAATAATATAACACAATGTAAAAAGAAAAATTAAAAGTTAGAAAGTGCTTTCCTAAGGGAAGTCCCACTGTCGTGAAATATGTCGACATCCGAGGCGATACGATAAAGTAGCAAGATTGCTCTACCAACCGGCATAACCATTGGCAGGTTGGTTCTGCATCGTGGTAGGTAAAACAATCGATGCTGTCTTTGTCGAAGATAGTTATCAGGTACGAACAGACCTACATCCATCAGAATTTCCGAGTTATGTATGCGACCACCGATCACCTGGAAAAAGTGAACACCCAAATGAACGTCCCTCCTCCTCCATAATTACTGATAGCCTAGCATCCCCATTAAAAAGTTGGTTGGGAAGAGCCAAGGATATTATCCACACTCTTTTAGGTACAGATAGAGCAGAATTTTTTTCTGCACTTTCTCCACCATCAAAGAGTATCGAGCCTCATGTGACGACCAAATAATGGCACTTAACTCCAAACGACTTCTTACCAAGGAATTATACAATGTCCTCATAATCTGAGTGTAAGAAAAGATCTTGGCATTTCTAAGAACAAAACCAAGCATTTTAAGGGAGTCATTACATAGATTAACCATATGAAGATTAAAAGATAACTGAGCATCAAACAACACCCCGTCATTGAGATCATTGTGTTTTAAATAAAAGGTAAAAAGTATTAAACATTTATCTGGACTGTTGTAGAGAACCTTCTAGGGACAAAATTGAGGAAAAAGATTATTAAAAGAAAACCTACAAAGTAGAGTGATTTTACTCACAAAGTAGAGAATTAACATTAAAATTATCATTAGTTCGGTAAAGTTAAGTAAAAAAAACCTGGACTGAAAATTAACAAGGAAAAAGTATATATTGTTATATTCCAAAACAGATGAACGAAATTTCTTAATTTTGAAATATTTATAATTAAAAACAATATTAAGTTAAAAATAGTGACTTGTACATCACCAGGAAGATGAAGGATTTTTTCGTTTTTGCACTTCATAGCAACAAGGATATAGAAAACATTTATACTTGTTATATTTAAGAGGATAACTGTCCCGTCTATAAGGACGCGTGACAAATCTTGTTGGCCAGTTTCACATTAATGCTCACAATAATAAAATTTAAGTAATTTATAAAGCCACGTTTTGGTAAACTCACCTCGAGGGTACCCCGTTATTTTTAAATGATTTATTTTTAAATTATAAACGAAGGTCATGCAATGGAATATAAAAATGAAAAAAACTCCTAAATTAAATTTGTAAATAAAATGTTTCATCTACTATAGTAATAATAAAATAATGAATGAAAAAATAACACAATAATAAAAAGAGGAAGTTTTTATTACGAGAGTTTTTATTAATAAATACACAATCATGATACTATTTATTTTTAAAGAGCATTGAAAGCCCCCACCCATTTACCCGGATCCGTTTAAAGGTTGTTTGGCTTCTTTTCAAATCTGTAAATTGTTTTAACTTTTTTTTTGATCTGTGATGAACGGTCAATTTTTTTTTTTTTTCGAAAGTTCTTTGTCATTAAAATATCATTTATTTTGCTTTAAAGGAAACTTCTTATATGCTTAAAACATTTAAACAGTCAATGAAAGTCATTATTCTTGTAAATGACAAGATTTTAACAATCGTTGTTTTTGTTAAAATGTCTGTCTTCAAGGATTGTTTCAAGTTTTTGTTTACAAAAATTAGAGCATGAAATTGAGTATTGTAAAAAAATGTTTAAACCGCGAAATAGACAATGAACGAAGAAAAATGGGAAGATATCAAATTAAGACACGTCGAAAGTATTCAATAGAAAATTACAAAGAAATAAAAGGCGTTTGGATTATTGCCAATAAATCTTCAACGTAACAAATCTTTTCTACAAATAACATCGCATTGGAGTAACAAGGTTCTATTTGCATCAAAATTTCAAAGGAAAACAAATCAATCCTTGATTATTATTAAGTTTAATAAGACAATATAAAAAAAGTGTTAGATCAAATAATATATTTACTTCAAACTTTCATGTATCAAAAAAAAATACGAATCTACAAAGAACCATGTTTCCCTAACAAGACAAACATTAAGAGATGGCGGAGCATGCCTTTTAATTTAGAGAAACATGAAATTCATAATATAAAAGATCAAACACTGATTTGAATTTTTTAATATTATACGTTTAAATATAGAGTTCTACAAAATTAACACCAAATCAATCAATAAACATGAAATTCATCAAACGTTCAATTGCAAATTTTATACTATTTCGTTACTACATTATTTTACCATCACAATTACAGATTTACTTAGATTAATAAATATTATATTTATTTCATTTTTTCTGTATCCGGGTAGATAAAGAATACAGTTCTGTGTGTGAATTACAACCAGAACCCCAGACGAGTGCTTTCTACTCAATTACTATTCTCAGGTAGAAAAAAATGAAAAAAAAATAATGTGGAGATATGTCCGTTTCGTAGAGTAGTGGTTGGCGCATTCGCTCTCAATGCTTGAGATTTTAGGTCCGGTTCCTGACAGGGTGGGCGTGAAATATTGATTTGAAAGCTGGTTCTACACTCCATCCATATAAGTAGATGGATTGTCATCACAAAGCGTCTGGATTTTATAACAATGTTTTGTTTATGAAATTATTTTTGTAAATATAGTTTTTATTAGTTAAGGTATAACTAGGTGTTCAAATCTTATTTGTACAACTATCTAAATAAATACATTATATTACAAGAGCCGGACGAGCACCTGACCGACTCAGATAGCATAAGACAGATCAAATTTTTTTTATTTAACAATAATGATCAAGACTACAAATTTTATGCTCTGTATTTATTTGTGTATTTATTAACCAGCATAAGACAAATAAGACAGCATAAGACAGATCAACTTTCTTTTATATAAAAAAATTATCAAGAGTACAAATTTTATGCTCTGTGCACCACTAATTACATATAAAGAAATAACTATATTTTGTGTAGCAATTATTTTCTAATCTAATAATAATAGTAATAAAAAAAACATATTCCGTCGTATCGTCATGATCGCAATATTTGATAAACTTTAGGTTGTCATCGGCATTTAAATAAATTTTGGTGATTTTATTCTGATTTTATTTTATTTGTGAAATTCATCATTCTGCCATATTTGAACATCTATATTCCTTCAATTCTTTCATCTGTTGAAGTTTGTGAAGTCAAAGAGCAGAAACCTTTATTTATCTAGGTGATATTCATCGAATCGAATTATTTCACCAACATACTATAGGCAACGACTATAAATGATATTTTTATCAATTTCTATACTTCTTCAGGGACCAGGTGGATTTTCCAACAACATTTTGAATTTGTCAAAATTTTTGTAGATAAGGACTGGATTCAACTCTCTGGGAAGCTGTTAGTATTAACAAAGTACAACAAAGATTAAGAACATAAACAGATTAAAGATTTGAAGAAATATAGATGTTAAAATATGGGCAGAATGGTGATTCTTACAGCGTATAAAGTGGCCTCATAAACTAGCTAATGACAGGTTATAAGCCCTGTAGATGCCTAGACTTCTATATTACCTTATCTTAAATGTTTTTTTATCTCTGTTGTAATATGTAAACAGAGACCACAGTTTAAAATAGAAAATAAAAAGTCTAAAATGTTAAATTATGAACATTAAAAACACATTTTTATGTACAAATATTATCACTTAACATATCAAATCCATTTTTTTATCATTGTTAAACGTACAAACTTTGTTAGACAGATTATTAAATGCAATCTTTGAATTAAATCTTGATAATTTGAGTAAGTGATAATGTCACTTATAACGAGAAATAGGTTACATTTGAGAAATGAGTATTTTTAGGCATATCATCATAATTATCGTTCCATTTCCGCACCTGATGTTTGGTACACGCAACGTATCTTGACCAATTTTGTTACATAACGATAATGTGATCAGTCTAAGCACTATGAGATGTTTTAGTGTTAAAACACCCTTTTAAATTAACATTCAATTGCGTTATTCCAAGGTTGTTCAAAGATCTCCCTCAAACAATCATTAACATAAAGGATCTTCAAATGAAAAAAACAAAAATTAGAAATATAACTTATAAATACTTTAAAGTGCCTGTTAATAAATACATTTGTAAAGTATAAATAAAATTATGCAAAATAAACCTGTCATAAAAAATATATACAAAAATGGGTCCCACTAAAAAGTCTTTGGACTTAGTGGGTAATAGTGTAACACGTATTTTAAAATATCAAATAAACGCTTTTCTGAAAGCAGCACTGAAACTGAAATAAATATTTAATATCAACCAAGTCTGGAATATAACCCGAGATCTCTGGCACGGTAGGAAAATGCCCTGACCATTAGACGGACCTATTAAAAATGAATATAAATTCACTGTGGAACAAAAGCATTATAATTTAAATTTTTATTCTGATTACAAACAATCGTGTTGAATTATGCATAAGAACGGAAATGTTTGTAGTTCACGCCAACCCTAGTGGTCATATTTTTATTTGCATTGTAATGGCGTTTAATTGAAATGGATTAATTACACGGCACTAAATTGCGAGAAAAGAACGGCTTTATTTGCTATTTGAGCACTTTCACATGCAACATGAATGTGTGAAAACTTACAGAAAAAAAGAGTTTTGAATTTTTTTACATTATTTCTTCATATGCGCGCTTTTGTAAATGAGGTCCAGTTATAAAAATAAAAAAAAAACAGAATATGTTCATAAATACCAGTCAAGTCTTAAAAAAACATGTGTATTTAAATTTTTTTTAAATCGGACCTGGCGCGTTCCGGCCATACATACTGTGGATGCGGCGCATCCCTAGAATATTTGATAATATATTTTTTTTATATAATATAAATATAAAAACAAAAATCTACAAATGGTAATAAAATAATTGCCAAAAATTATTATTCGCCCATGATTTACACATTTAAATAATATTTTTAGTACACGTACCTACCTATATGTATGTATGCATGCTTTTTTCCTATGTCAATTTTCTGAATATCTAGGTAACTTGGCTTTGATAGTCTTCGTTATATACGTTGAAATCTGGATACAACTCTTTATTTTGAGTCCAGTCATATAACAAGTGTTCAAATTTCCGCACATGCGTGTTAAGGTTCATAAAGTTGTAGTATTGTTCTACGAGACTCGTAGAGATAAGAGCACCCAACTCGTGTAACGCGAATACGAAAATACTGACATTACGTATTGCATACAGTTTTAAATAGCGTATTATTATAATTTGGATAAGTTTTAAGAAAATTTCGAGTTTTAGATACCTACTGTCCTTATATTTACAGCTTCAACGCTAGAAGCGTCGGCTGCTGTGCTCCGTTAGTCTATGGAAGATCAACTATCAATTATTATTGTTAAAATGGAAAACTTATATAACACCAAATTCGTAATAAATCTACCTCAAGCGCACTTTGCAAAAGTGATTCTACGCAATATTGGGTTTGATTAGATATCTACCTATATCTACTATTATACCTAGTAAGTATACCGTGGAAAATGTATTAAATAATAAATATAATATGAAAATAAACAGGAGCAAAATCAAAGTCATGACCGTGGCCCGTAATGAGCAACGAATGAATATAGTAATGTCAGGAGCAACTCTGAAAAATGCGAAAGAGTTTGTGTACCTTGGAAGCAGGATCACCTGGGATGGGAGAACAAAAAGATAAGTCGACTTCCGCATACACCAAGCAAGGCTTGCATTTAACAAAAAATCAAAGATAGATCAATCTTAAACTCCGCAAGCAACTTGCCAAGACATATGTATGGAGCATATTGATGTACGGTTATGAGACATGGTGCCTTACCGAAAGAGATAAAAAAAGACTAGAGGCCTTCGAGATGTGGTGCTACAGAAACATATTAGGAATTAGCTGGAGAGACCATATCACTAATGACGAGGTTTTTAGCAGAATCGAAGAAGGTAGACACCTAATCAAAACCATTTCAGAGAGGCGAGCCCGATAGATCAGCTTCATTATGCGCCATGAGGGTCTCCTGCACAACATCAGAGAGGAATGGCTAAGGGGACAAATTATAGAGGGCGCCTCCGACAGGAATATTTGGAGCAAGTGTGCGAAGATTTAAACTGCGCCTTATATGTCGAGCTGAATAGGGTTGCAGAAAATAGAGACCAATGGAGGACGAGATGCATGACTTTGCTGCAAACCAATCCCCAGGGTTGAGACTGCGAAGAAAAGGACCTAGCAAGAATTTATAAATAAAAGTGGAATAAAACTACATGCGTATTTTTATTATTATATTACCTACTAAAAGTAAACACATGATGATTTGTTGTCAGCATTTCTACTGCTAATATTTACTGCACGCATCTGGTGTGGACTCAATTTCTCTGGTTTAAATCCTCTGGATTGATTTGCAGTAAAGCTTTGCATCTACTCTGCCACTCCGGTCTGTCTTGTGCAGCCCTTTTGAGGTCTACATATGACCTACAGCTTGTATCTTTGCATAAATCCTCGAGGTTTTCTCGACGGCCTTCTGTACTTTGTCCCCTCAGATTATTTTTTTATTACCTCATGTAGCCGATCTTCGTAACGCACGTGAAATGTTCTTAGGCAGGTGTCTTCCTCCTATTCTACTAAACGCCTCATTATTCGTGATGCGGACTCTCCAGGAAATTCCCAGAATTCTTCTACTGGATCACATCTCGAAAGCCTCTAGTATATTTTTGTCTTGCAGACGGACATTAGGGCACTCCTTACATAGGTCTACACAAGGAGCTTGATTAGGTTTAGGTCTACTTTATTTGACTGGAAAAAAAAATTCTTATTGTTATTAAAAAAAAAACGGTAAATCTCTTACAGTCTCATTTTCAGGGTAAAAATTCGTAATATATACCTTTTGGTTCTATTTCATAGAACAAAAGCGTTCCAAATCTTTAGATTTTTATTTTTCCAGGCTTTAATTTAACAACAACATGTAACGGACGGTTTCGCTTTACGCTTGAAATTCTCGACCTGAGTACTTACGGCCCGTTGTATTGCTGTAAACTGTAGCTAACTTTGTGATTGATAATTATGTAATGGTTTTTGTCCCTATTGGCGACTCTATTGGCCAGTGACGTATTATTACTCTAAAGTCTCATTGTAATATGAGTTATACATAGTGTTACAAATTTTTGAAAACAAAACGATAACTTTATAACTGTTTTAAAATAACAACGTTGTTGTATCAACACCGTGTGGTGATGACGCGACGAACACCAATTAATAGTTATGACGTCATCAAAGTAATGTCACTAATGCAACCCTAGCACGGAGTTGTTCGGAAAAGTTTCGACCTCAGGGAATGTAGCGGGAAAGTTCGCGTTTGTTACATGTAGGATTGGCGTCGGAGAGTTTTTACAACTTCTGTGTATTTATGCTATCCTGGTAGTCTGGCGGTATCATATCTCACGGATTTGAAGTTTCCTAGTAAATTGAAAAGCCCTTTGGATAAAAGAAAAATAAAAAGTGTTTTCCCGTGTTTAGACAGTAGATTATTTTAAGGAAAATAGTTTTAGTTTAGTCTAATTTCAAATTAAAAAAAAAATTGTTTCCTTTTAGTACCGCAGATCGGTTTTTATTCATTATTATATTTAGTAACATATTTAAAAACATTGTTTGAGTTTATTTATAATATTCCGGATATTTTTCAAAAGATAAAAATATTATTGCAAGAAGTCAGTACTCATTATTACAATGATAAAGAGTGACTTCTTTATTGTAATAATGAAGATTTTATTAATGATTGATTTTCTTTGACATATAAAATTTACAGATAAAAAATAATTAAATACGTATAACATTATTTTTTTATGATTTCGGAATAACTTATTTTACTCACCTACGCCCATATAATATTATACATTTATCATTTTTAACACATCAATTTATTTTTTATCGGTGGAATCTTTTAATTATCGTAGTGATTGTATGTCTTCATTACTTATTTAGTGTATTGATTGATTTGGTGTTTATTTTGTAGAACTCCGTATTTGAACTTATATTATTAGTAATCAAACACTGATTTGTGTCCACTGAACACATTATTTTATTTATACAAATACAATAAATATAAAAATAAAAATTTCGTGACAATTGTTTCGCTTTGTTAGGGTATTTTCAAACGAAATTGAAATGAAAATTTTCAAACGAACATTCGTTTGAAAATGCCCTTACAAGGCGAAATAATTGTCACGAAATTTTTGTTTTTACATTTGTAAAAATAAAATAAAGAGTTCAGTAGATCAGTGTTTGATTTCTAATAATATAAGTTTACTTATTTAGTGGTTTGAAGTATTTATTATTTCTCACAACGCGTTTGCATTAAGCTTCTTGATCTTCAAAAAATAAATAATCATTATGATAATGGATAAATAAATAAATTTGATATTTATTATTTTTAAGAAACGTAAAAATTAAATTTTAATAATATCAATTTAAAATATACACACGTGTTTCTTCATTATCCAGTTAGACATTAAAAAATGTAATTGTATAAATAAACGATATGCTTCTAGCATCACATTAGGTACTTTCCCGTCTTACATAAAATATCTCAAAGAGTATGATGTTTTTTCAGGTACGAAAAATTTACGATTTCTTAAACAAAAAAGTAAGTTTCGTGTATAAAAACTCATAAATTCTCTTACAATATCCAATAAAAATACCTTTTTCTGTACATGTACATTGTCTAGTTGGACCATAATATAATATGGTCGGCAAGAAAAGTGTCCCAAACAAATAAATTTCCACGGTCCACTTAGCTAGTCTTTGTGACAAAATTTGTGGCTAAATGTTAGGATCCCGGCGCAGAAAATAACAAGTGTTTTTCAATTAATTTGGGGCTGTTTAAAGGATTCATCGTCTGTGATCTTACCCTGCAAAGGAGAGCATCATTATTTTACTCTTTGTGATGACAAACAAAAACAGGATCCTTTTCAATTCTCGCCAGTCAATTTAGACAAAAGAATGACAAAAAAGATGAACGCTCAGGCCGCGCGGTGACTTTTTGCCTTCACAAAATGGCGGCCCTGGAAGAACGATGAATAATGCGAGGAATAAAGAAACGGAGGGAATATATTCGTGCGCGCTTACAGCGGCAGCGTGATGGATAGTTTTTTGTCGAAAATAATCTGGACAGACGAAGGGTCTCTATTTTCTAGACTCGGAGTATCACGGGCCGAGTGAGAAATCACTGCGAGGAAAACAATTCTTATAAGCGTAGTAAAAGCATAAGTACTTTTGTTTATACTACACGTATATCATGTTCGTAATATCTTGTAATAAATAATAAAATAAATAAAATCACTTTGTTTTAAACCAATTATTTTTTCTACCGACCGGTTTTTAAATTGTACTAGCTTCTTTATCAAGGTTTACTTAACTAATGAATTTTATCCTATGTTATTCTATCCAAATTATGTTACGCACATGAAACTGTTAAATCAAGTCTATTCATCTTTTAAGGATAGAGAGCGTTATTTGAGATGAATACGCTCAAAAGTAGACAGGAGTGGACTAAAGAAAATATTGTTAATTCATTTTCATTCATTATTCCATGTCCGCTCCGTAGTTGGAGCAAATGGTGTCCACAAAGATCCTCCAAGTATCTCTGTTCGTTGCCAGCTCCTGTGCAAACTCTCAAGTCAGGTTGGCGTCCCGTAGTTCTGACATGAACCGCCGACGAACAGTCAGCACTAGAACAGAACACTAGTCCAGAACGTCGAGAACCTGATGCCTTGTAAAGTAGGCAAGCGTGGTTAAGGCTCTCAGGAGGCATCCGCAGCTCATAACCAAGCCAACCGTATCGCCTCCACTTGATGACAGTTGTCACCGGAGTTTGCTGCTTTATTCCCCACAAAGTCAAACCACAATATACTTCTGAGACACCTATTCTCAAAACTCAAAATGTTGCTGCTTTGGGCCCTATTGAGGTGCCACGATTTGCATCCGTAAAGGAGAACAGGTGTTATGCAGGCGTTATAATATCTCCAGACAGCCTTCATACTATTGAATGTGGCGCCTGTTATTCCTAACAGCACTCCCAGTTCTTTTTGAAAGCTGCTATTTTTCGTGACATATACTCTCAGATAATATTTGAAACTCTCGACTCTTTCGATGACTTGGTTTGACAGTCAGGGGATTTAGGGCATCAAGCCATGAAGTGTTACACAGAACATGGGTTTTTGCAAGATCTATTTTTAAACCCATACATACGGAGTACCTATTTAGGCTATATACAGTGTCCTTAGGATCCCTGACTGAATCGTCTATTATAACCACATCATCGGCATACTCTAGGTCGCAGAGTTTTCGGGAGCAAGAGATGACTGTTCCTCGATCTAGTGAAATTGACTACCTTAAGTTTAGTGCTTTACTTTATTGTTTAATCGGTTATTTATTATTTTTTGTCTTATTATGAATCGGTTTTTTAATTTTTAAGATTTCCAAGTTGTCTAATGTTAATATTTTATTTTTAACACAAAGAACTCTTAATCCAGTGACTTGATTGAAATTATGATTATTCTCTGTCATATGGTATGCGAATTCAGAAAAATATTATTATTTAGGAACCTTAAGTGTTCTTTTACTCTAATATAAAAGTTCCTTTTTGTTTTTCCAATATAGATTAAATCGCATAATAATACGATTTGAATCGCATAATAGCAAAATAGATAACTTATCGTGTAAGAAGATTCATTGTTTGTAAATGAAATAATAAAATGTGAGAGTGACGGTATCATTATAAATCAGTAGTCCATTGAATACCAAATTATTATTACATATCATGCATTTTGTATATTAGTATTTGTGCAGATATTGGGCTTCCAGGAGCTGGTTGGTGTAGAAGTGCCTAATAGCCTAATAAAAAAATCTCGTAAATTCAACATGATTTAAATAAAAAAATAAAATGCAAGACTTATTTTAATGATTAAAAAAAAAAAAAAAAAAAACTATAATTGGTCCTTTTATAAAGTTGCTACATGTCGTGTACACACACGGCGTCGAAATGATCCTACGAGTTCTAGAAATGTTTTTATTATTTTCTATGTATGCTATGGAAAATTATAAACTATTTAAAATAACCGGTAAAGACAAGTAAGGATAGTAGTAAAACCCAACCTATCTAAAGTTCATGTTTAAATTACTGAAGCGCAAGCTTCCTAAAACAAACGAAAGTCAAAGGTAAGTATGCTAATAGTTAATTTTGTATAATGTTTGAGGGATATATGAGGTTGTCCTTCGAGGAAATATATGATGATGATATTCTACTGTTTCTGAGAGTGGCCAGTGGGTTTGATTTAAAGCAAATTGTAACTCATCTCAAAGAGGTACTCTATTTGGATTCAAAGTGGTCATATTAAAACTTTTTGGGTAAAAGGATATGTCGTCCACAAATCCTTACTTCTAACTATCTTTTGTTAAAGCATAAAACGGTTTGTTTGAATATTTGAATCAATAAAAGGTCAAAGTTCAAAGTAAACAATATTATTATTTTGTGTTTTCCTTTTTCATCTACATATTTATCGACACTCGGAGGGCAAACTCGTAAATATATTATATGTATATTATACGTAGGAGACAATGCAACATAAAATCTTATGTATACACTTTTATATTTTAAATATAAGTTGATAAAACAAAATAGTAAAAAGCAAATAACTAACAGTTTTTACTTAACAAAAAACAGAAGGATAAAAAGAAGAACAATTAAAAAACTCCGTATAATGTTATGAAACATATCAATGAAAATAAAAGAGCAAATATATAAATATGTATTATAATTAATGAAAAAACAATAATTTTTTATTCCATTTAAGAAAGACTTGATTCGTAGGTTATGTTCTAAATGAAAAAGTTCAGTGTTTTTTTAAATTTCTTAATAGACTATCAAACAAGGCCAATTTTATTTTAAACATGTGTTATCATCATTATGTTTTTTTTAATATTACAATTTTAAGGTAACGAGTCGTTGTCGGTGAGTTGTACTGTGATTTAAAAGTAAAACCCCGTAGCTGTCAAAATACACTTAACCTTTTCAAAAAAATGGCTTCCCGGAAGCTGGAATTTTTCCACAATACATCAACGCAATTATTGATAATTTTTTTTCACATGAACCTATGACGTTTCAAAGTAATTCATTTTTATGAAAAACATTTTTTTCATGCTTTTGTGAGAAACTTTGCCGTACGATTAAATGCTTTAGGTTTTTCCGCTATTAAGATAATATATATATTTTTTTAATTTTACACAATTAACTGGTAAAAAAAACGACATGGCAGAATGGTAAATGTTACACAGCGAATGATGTAGTCACTTAACCCAGCCTTTTGTGTTTGCATCGGGAATCGAACAAAGAAACTTCCAAGCGTGAGTCGGGCGTCTTTATCGCTACACCACAGAGGCCGCCAAGACGACAAAAATTTTCATTTATGTTAACTTCTTTAAAATTTCTCCATCTACGTTGAAAAATCTTTATAATAGCTTTTTGAAGTAATTTCAATGTCCAATATTGAGAGACTGAAAGTATTGTAAGATATTTATTCCGTAAAATAAATTGCTTTTACATAAATAAAACATATAAACGCATTATAACTTCAGTACAAATAATGAAATTTGAAGCATTCGTGTTTTTCATAATTTAGGCAATTCGCAAAATCTACCCACTTTAAAAAGCATTGAAATAGAATAAGACAGAAGTAAAGGTTTAAATCAGAGTAAATTAGAAATTCATATTCTGTCGGAGAATCTTTATCTCTTCAAATTAACACGACGATCAATTAAGACAAGTGTATTTTATTATTAATATTTAAAGCATTAATTTTGCAGTCAAACATTTTACTAAAGGTTATTTAATATTTGTATACAACCACTTCCCGACTTTGTACGTCTACCGGTTTTAAGACGTACCCGTTTCTTCGTCAGGACATCAATTAAACCAACATCCAATACCCGCTATACATCTTTACCATAGTTATACAAAAATATAAAACCAACACGACATGAAAATAATCATCGCTTGTACATATTTTAAAAGGTATTTTAGATAATTAAAATTAAACACTAGTTTAAACTAAAGTTTAGACAGCAAAAAATCCAAATGACTGATGAGCAACATAGTTCAAATTAAAGTATATACCATTCCACTTTTTTTAGAATTTGAAGCCGCGTCATATGTCTTACGCATATGGGTATTCGGCCGTAGTAGTTTTTTTCTGTAAGCATCCTGTTCTTAACCTTCCCATTATAAGGTCCGATGGGAGGCTCTCCTTATGCACCTCCACTCTTATGTAAATATAAAATTCCCTGAACAGCTCTATAATATGAGCGTTTTAAGCCCCTCCTCATCCAACTGTTGCATATTGAATAATTGACTGAACTAGAGCATAATAAACTGTCTTCAATTGATCCTTCAATCTGAGGAATAATTTTCAAAGTATTTTGCACAGTTTAACTAGTTTAACACATATTTGACTAAAATTATACTGACTTGATTGAATTGCCATAGTAAATTGTAAGGTTAACGCATGTTTTATGAACTTTCCATTTATATCATTTTAAAACCGAGTGTTCATAAATACTGAAAGTAATATATTTTCTATGCTACATTAACAAAAAAAATACTAAAATTTTTCCGAATAATTCCTTTGGAACCTGTATACATAATACTTTTGATCGTCATCTTCATTTCTTTTCCGCACCTAATGGTGCATATGGCACTGTATTGTTACACTAATCGCAGCGTTACTTGATCCTTTTTTTTACATGAAGGTAAGATGAAATCAGTGTAAAAACAGAGTTTTAAATATTTCATATCAAACATGATGGAAATCGAACTCGAGATCTATCGCATGGCAGGCAAATGTGCTGATTATTACACTACGAGGTGCACATTTATTATCTTCACAAATTGATTGACTCCCCTGCAAAATTAACTGTATGGCGCATAAGTATAGAGCATTTTTATCGGCAACTATTTTTTTAAAACTGTATTTCTTTGTCAAGGGGTGTTGTATGAACACGACAATAATGTTCAAGGTACACTGTATTGTAACAGCAATTGATGAAGGTAATTCCTCGCGAACCCGTCAAAGCGCGGTAGTCGTACAAAGCATATATTCGTATATGTAAAGATCTATGAACATGGAACAAACGGCGGCATGTTACCTTGTTGCTTGTTGCTTGTTGCCTGTAGCTTGTCGCTGTTGCAGACAACAAATTGCCCTCGTCTAGATCACATTTTATTGCCACTTTAGAGACACAGACGTAAAATATACTGTTTACACGTGAGGCATACGCCCTCCCTTCCTTGGAGACATATGTTTAGCATTGATATATTTATAATGTTTTACCTTACATGCCTTAGTATTAATTAAAGTTTGAATCAAATCGAGCGGCATTTCAACTGTGACGAAGGAAATATCGTTTTTTAAATTTATTTGACTCTAATCATTTTACATGCGGCCCAAGCCAATTACAACACTTATATGAAGAAACATATCTACAAAAAACTGAACTACTACTACTACTACCATCACGCCATTTCTCAGTAGGGGTTGGTAGAGTAAATAGACCGGACCACCCACGTCTATCTTGGCATACATTCCTAGCTTCTTACACATACATCTTGTCATACACGCCCTACGGTTCTGCCTTCTTTTGATATGACCAGACCTCAGATTTTAGTTTTTCTGATCATGTCACGTTTTGTTTAGTCGTTCTCGTCCGGCGTTACTGTTCATTTTCGCTAAATTTACCTGTTTTACATATCTTTTATATATCTTCGTAAAGGTAAAATGATAAGTTTTTATTTTTTTTATTTCAGTTTTTCATTTATAAACCCTTACAGGTTACATACAACAAAATATTTTTACTTTTAAAATTCACATTCTACTGTTAATAATAATATTTTTAACACCATTTGTTAAGGTTGTCCTGTCCTAAGTCTTTTGTTTAGTTTTGTCTAAAAGTTTATTGTATAATTACTGTCCATAGTTTATTAGTCTCGATTGTCCTTTTCTCGTTTTCGAAGGTTGTATATTATATTTTTCCTATATTCTCTTATTATTTTTAAGTTTACTACAGTTTTTTTCAAGTTTTTATTGTTCGTCTACAATTTTCATCAGTGGCTAATTTATGAATAAAATTTTAAGGATTCTTGTATAAAGAGTTTAGTTACATTTAATCGTTTAATTTGTTTAAAAAGTTTTTTAGTTGCTGTTAGATAGGGTATTTTGCTGTCTTCGTAGTCTGTTAATGTCATTTTGATTTCCCGTTTCCCATAGTAGTTGCATATAACATATTTTAGTTTTTACATAGGCTTTGTACATTTTTTTTTCCTTTTTTGGAACAAAATTTTTGATTTTAAAAGAAATACTCGATAATGTCGCCACTTTGCTAATTAAATTACGTTTGAAAAAAATCAATGAAATATTGCAGTTGAAAAAACTACCAAGATCAATGTTGCACGTCCAGTCTATCAGAAATTAAACTTGGAGCCTCAAAAATCATGAACAAATGTGTCAAATATACGACCAGGCGGACTTATCTCCTCCCAATTTCCTTTTTCAGTACTTTTGTCTAAGAGCAGCCATCGAGTCAAAAACATTTTCAACGGCGCTGGTTATTAAACATGGCGATTGAAATGTGAAAATAAAAACGGTTTTTTTATAACAAAAATTATGTCATATTTGTGCTATAAAGTGAAGGATCGGTATGAAAAGCTGGGTCCAATACTGCATTTTACGTTTTGTGTAAAAGTGTTGTTTTGAATGGTATTTTTTTATCGGAACGTACGCGTCAAAATATAAACAACAATGTTCAAAATAAAAATTCTAAATCCGTACGTGAAATTAGACATACCAGTATCTTTGTTTTTCCATTTTCCCACGCGTCTATGTATGAACATATGTAAGAATGGAGTACTGACGCGATGCCACGTTGCTTTATATTGCCAATAAACTGTTCGTGTAAGGTTTGCAAATACGCGGTATCCTGGCGCCTGCCACTGAAATATCGGTTTAATAAAGAACAACCTTAACGGCCCTATAAACAATAAACCATAGAGAATCGAACCTGCAATGTGCACCGTCGCGACGCGAAGTATAAAACCCTTTCTCCGTATCATTGTACAAGAAACAAAATGTATTACTTTTGATTCTGGAAAATTCCATTTCGTACTGGTAATAAACTAAAAAGTTAAAGATAACTCGTATAATTTTGTAGGAAAAGTCCGTCTCGTGGTGTTTTAGTTATTACTTTTGAACGTTGTTATGCAGAAAGCAGCCAGTCCACGATATCGGTGTTATCGGGTGCAGCAAGATCAATTTTATGTTCTGTTAAAAACCAGACCGTTTTCACACAAAAAAACTGTAAAAATCACCTTATGAAAATAGTGCCGATCTTGTGTTTTTGTAAACGGAATTTCTCAATTTGCAAAAAACACCCACGGGACTAGAAAAATGTTATGGTACTTTAAAATTCAATTATATTGTTTAAATACAAAATAAGATTCTTGTTTACTATCTCAAAAAAACAAATGTATTCATAGTTAATCATTTGTCAAAGTCAAAAACATTCCAACTGTTGTGTAGATTTGATAATTCACTCTTCTCACAAAGGTGGTATTATCTCAGTTTCACGTTTCTATGGCTGGCTGCTTTCTGCATAACTACGTTAAATTGATGGCCGTTTTTTTCAAAACTAGACATTTGCTTGATATTATGTAATTTTCAGGTGAGGGGTTTTAATAATTCGACTGATTCGAGTGAAGAATAACTTTGTTAAAAAAAATATTGCCATCCAAATAAGCCTGAATTATTCGTATCCAGTTTATATATTTTTTTTATGTTTCATTAGCACCCACAATATAAATTATTGAAATAAAAATACATGATAAAATATGGTGTTTTGAAAAAAATTAAGTAGTTTTTTGGCCGGTTTTCAGCGTGTTTTGTTAAGTTTTTTTACAGGTCTCAGAGGCGTTTTGATACTGGTTTTAAATTTAAAAAATAAATTAATCGCCATGTAAGATAATTATCGTGTTATAGGAAAACGATCTTCGATTGGCATACAGATGGAAAAGGAAATGTGTTTGCAATTGTTGAATGGACTAAATAAGTCCGTCAATAAATAAATAAATAAATTGGCGGATAAAATGTTTTGGTTTAGGTTCACAACATTGCAGTAATTGCTTCAATTTTAAATCCCTGAGCTTGATTGAGGCCAATGGCTGATAATTTTACTTACATAAAAAATAAAGATAAACGCTACAAATTGGAGATCAAATACAATGTGCACTATTATCATCATCGCTTCCTTATCTGCACTCAGTGGTCCATAAGGTACTACATTTTTATTAGAATGTTTGCGTATGAAGATTGTTTCTTTATATAGGAGGTAAGGTGATCAGTTGAACGTTTCAGGTACCATCCCAGTAACCACAAAATATTGCAGTGTAAAAAAAAGCCATTATTTTTTTTCCCTAGGAATTCAATCCAGGACCTTAAGTAAGGTAATCAAATGCGTCAATCATTAAACTATGAAGCGGCCTTATCCCCACTTGAAATTTATTTAAGGATTTTAATGTGAAAGTTGCTATTAAGTCAACCATAGTCGTTTAGGATTCTAGTTGTTTTTCAAATACAGAACTAAATTATTTACACATTTGAATACAAAAAAAAGTTAACAAGATTTTTAGAAAAAAAAATCAAATCTATTCATTTCTAAGGTAGTATCTGAGGTATAAGACTATTTATATAGGTATCATACGAAAAATATAGATAACGGTTTAAATTATGAACAAATACAATTTGTACTATTGGGTGATTAATTACGAAATGAAGATTAATTACATGGAAATTTATAAAACGATGGAATCAAAACTATTAAAAATATTGATTACGGAAATCAAGGTTGATATTTTTTTAGCGTTTATCGTATCGCGTCGTTAATCAGTTATGTAATTTATTACATAATCCTGATTTTGTCTCCAAAAATATACCAAAAAACTGTATTTCGTAGGGCAGGCAGAAATCAGTCACTCCATTTTTTTTTCAACTTATGTTTTGTTAGTCATGTGCAAAACTTAAAGTTTGATAAAAAAATAAAAAAATAAAAATATAAGGATAAGAGTGGAGCACTGTTTTAAGCACATTAAAAACACAAAACACTGATTTTCTAGGGAAGGTTTATAGGAGTTAGATATTTCTTCTTGTACGCCCATGATTAGCAACAGCGTAGCCGATTGATTATTGCATTTCCGTCTTATTTGAGATTATAAAGTACGAGTAATTTGAAAGATGTATTTATAAAAACATAATCAACAGTATTATAAGTTTGTACAAATTTTTCACAAACAAGGACTGGATTCTACTCCCTGGGGAGCTGTTAATATTAACATATTACAACAGAGATAAGGAACATTTTAGAGAAGAGAATATAAAAGTGCAGGCATCTAAAGGGCTTATGACCTGTCATTGGCTGGTTTAGGTGGCCTCTTTACACACTGAGTAACATTCACCGTTTTGCCCATATTTAAACATCTACGTTCCTTCAATTCTTTTATCTGTTGATGTTTGTGAAGTCAAAGAGAAAATAAGTAAAATAAGCAAAATAAGACTCTTTAACTTCACAAACATTCACAGATAAAAGAATCAAAGGAATGTAGATGTTCAAAAATGGGCAGAATGGTGAATGTTACACAGTGTGTAAAGTGGCCACTTAAACCAGCCAATGACAGGTCATAAGCCCCGTTGATGCCTAGACTTCTAAATTACCTTCTCAAATATGTTCTGTCTATGCGCTCTGTAGCTGCAAGACGTCCTGTAATCTAGCTCTTATCTATTATAATTTTTGATTGATCTTAATTGAAAACGAGGAACTAGAATCCCAACCGTCCATGCGCTCTGTAGCTGCAGAACGTACTGGGATATTTATTAATTGTACATCGCCCTTGAGGTGATTTTCACAAAAATGGCGCTTTATAAATTATCCAACTATATATATATATATATATGTGTTCTTCATCTCAGGTAATGAGTATGGTGAAGTTCATATATTTCGTCTGTCTTTATATAAATATAGGTTAAGTATTCAAAAGGTTATAAATTAATTTGTATAAATTTTTTTAATATTGTTCTTTATTTACTATTTTTTTTCTCATGTATCTCTATAATAATGTATAAACTTATATGTATGTGTGTATGTTTTCATATGTAAATTTATTAAATATTTTTTTTACCCTATACCTATGTTGGTACATTTTCTGATTTATACTTATTAGTGTATCTCTTAGCTTTTCTTATGTTATCTTTAATTTTAAGTAAATTTACATACTTATGTTTTACTGCTGCACTTGAATGTAATTTCTAATATATGTAAAAGCCCGTAGGGCGTGTAATATAATAAATAAATAAATCTCTGTTATAATATGTGAAAAAAATAACCATTTTTTATTTCTATTTTTTCCATAATAATTGACGTAGAGTCGCACATAATAACATTTAAATAACAATCTTAAAATATTTTAACCGCACTTTAAACTTTACTTTAAACATTGTAGGATTTTAAAATTGAAAAACATTTGAAAAAAATAAAACTATCACAGTACGAGTATTAAATGTAATGAAAATTTCTTTGCTAAAGCCGTTATACACATTATAGTGTAAAATAAAATGAAAAATAATTGAATTAGAAAATAATCTAAGAGAAGTTAAACATTTATTTGAGGTTATGACAGCTTGTTTATTCAAAGCATTGTATTATACTTTTATACTAAAGTTTATGATTTAGAAAGAAAAACCAAGGATTTGATGTTGAAATCTCTATGGAATATCCACATTCGAATACAGGAATACAAACGTTTTCATTCTCTTTGAGTTTTATAAAATATCGGCCTGAACGCACATACTGGTGGCAATAAATTACCAGATAAAATTTTCATGTAAAATTGTCAGAATTAATGAGGATGAATGAGCTTTGTGTGCGATATAATTAATATTAATTAAGTAATTATTCTTAGGTTTAAGAAATTCATTCGATGTTTTATTGGTGTACCTGTTTGTTGAATAGATGAGGAGTTGTTTAGATAGCGGATTCAATTCAGGTTCGGTAATGAAGTAATGCGTCAAACTTTATATATGCTCATCCCGAATAATGCTGCAAAATAAGACTTCTAGTCAAAGTTTGAATGAAATGTAATAATGTTATGTAGGAGTAATTTAGAGGTATTTCAAAATATTATTTGAGAGAAAAATAGACGTACAATATTTTGATCGCACAAATGTTTGTGTACAAGGTTGGATTCCACCCCCACAAAAGTTGACAAGATTGATATTTATATTAGCACAGGCAAAACACTGTAAGATTCACCATTCTGCCTATATTTGAACACGCAGATTTGCCTACAGGTGAAATAATGCAGCCAGATAAATCGCAACCACTTTAAGAAATATATTTTTCTTATGATTTACCCAAATACTTCATTTTTAGGGCCATTTTCAAGTTGTAAATAACTCACTATTAGAAAATGGGAATCAAGTCGGGGTAGACTGGGATTCAAACCACGGACCTTAACCGGACCGGATGAAAACTCACTATTAGAAAATGGAAATCAAGTTGGGATAGAGTGGGGCTCAAACCTCAGACCTCTGATCCGTGAGTCCGCAACTGGCGTTGCGGACCACGGGACCACAACCCGACTCAATCTGATTTAAAAATCATAAATATCATTTGTGTATGTACAAAATACACGTACCTAAAATAATGTTGTAAAAATATATTTGGCGGGGTTTGGTATTGCTGAGTGCATGTATGAGTGTGTGAGGGTATATGGGGGCGAGGTTGGTGAAAAAAATGCACATTGGTTAAAAAATACCTGGAGAGGACAAAAAACAATGTCTCGGCAAAATAATTGTATTGGAGGGTTTTTTTTTGTTTTCAATGAATAAGTTCTTTTATTATATAATTTAGCTCAACGTTACTTTGAATTTGTTTCAAATGTTTTGATCACTGCAATATTTTTTGTGATAGCTTTCAAGTGTACATTTATTGTTCAGAAATGCAAATGATTAGTACATATTTGATGATAATTAGATAATAGTCATATCAGAACATGATATAAGTTAATGTTTGTACTATTTTAAGACTGGATAAAAAAAAATAGCAACAATGCGAAGCTGGTGATTATTTTACACACTGTATTATACTTACCATTTCGTTTGAAAATCTATATTGCAATTTTTTAATCTTGATAACTCCCTAGAGAGTGATATAAAGTCTATTTTTACAAAGATATGGACATACTGAGAATATTGTTCATTGAAGAGGAGGTTACAAGGAAACAACTCAAAAAATATTCCCCCTGATCTTTGATTTTCCAACCATCTCTATTACTATGGAATAGTTTTCTAATACGTGTAATTAATAGTCTCATCGATAGGTTTCTCGGAACTGAATAGCTTTCGGAATAAACAAACGATCCATTGGCTCCATTACTCTCCACCATGCCATGGGAAGGATCCGTAGCAAATTTCTTGGTAAAACGTTTGACGGGAAATTAATTTTCGTAAATCGGTTTAAGCGATGGGAGATATTTTGGGATAATTTAGTTCGTTGTTTCCCGCCCTCGGAATTCCCGCTCTCCATGATTCAGACATTTCCCGCCACAGAAAATTCTCGAGTAGGAAACACCGGAATCACGGCGGGTGTTCAAATACAACAAAATAAACTGCAGCTCAAAGAGCATGTTTCAAGCTATGAGATTCTGCAAAATAAAAAATCCCGTTTTATTAAACGGGAAAATATCACGTTTTTTTGTTTACTATTTAGAATTAATCAGAGATCATGAAATACAGCCAGGTAAAAAAAATACTGCTTATTAGTAGCACAATTAAAAAATTAAAAATAATACCACCGAAAATGGTCCATGGCATTGGCCGCGCCCTTTAAACGTCACAATTCGTGTATTTTTTTTATCGTTATTTGTAGAATGTGATATTTCCCGATTATTTGATAAATCGCATGAAATTTTCTGATGTATCTACCGTTCGCGATCAGGGAGTTTTATTTGATTCACAATTAAAATTTAGGTAGCCTATAACTAAAATACACCACAGTCACATTTAACCGAATTTAATGGGACTGATGAGGCTTCAATTAAAATTCAGTTGAATCAGAAAATACGTACATAACAAAAATATGCGGCATAGAATGAACAAAAATAAGTCATTTTTAAAAACTCAAAAAGGATTCCTGAACCAACACAAAACTAAATCAAGGAATTGAAAAAAATATTTTTTTTTCTTTATATGAGAATAACGTTTCTTTTCAGCTCGATTAAGCTTGAGCTCTTTAAAAAGAAGCAGCTCAGCGGGAGATGTTTCCGCTTGTTGTTCCAGGTACACCATCAAGTCTTTAAACATCCTAGTTGCTTCTGAATGTTTTGTCGCTTTCTTTTCTTATTTTTCACAACGCTACTGCATGAAAGCAGTATGGAATGGTAATACAAAAAGTATTTCGGTGATTCGGTTGATCCAAAACTTGGTTGAACGGGACTATGGTGTATCTAACGAAGCTTTAAAATTATTAGGATTTGTACCAAGAACCAAAAAAGATTTCAATAACATAAATACAATAAAATATCTATACACATCTCTGGTTAGGAGATAATTAGACTAAAGTTTACCAATATGGTATCAAATTACTTACAAAAAAAAATTCTGAGAGAATTCAAAATAAATTTCTTAGATACATTAATTTTAACATGGGTATCTCTAGAGGTCTAATTAAATATAACAACATTTTTGAAACTCTAAAAACGTAGAACATCAACCGATGTAATTCCTTTTTACACAATAATAAAACCAATGTTTGATACCCCTGATTTTTTTAAATTGTTTTCTTTCCATGTACCGCTTAGAATACATAACTTCTAACTGTATTTTATTCTCAAAATTCTCGAACGGTAGGCAGAAAATGGCCTTCTCGTGATGCTCTGTGTGTCTGTCACGGACAATTTATTAAAAAATCTTTTCATAACCCCAGATAAAACAAATGAAAAAAAACTCCAAATGCAGTAAATACAATTCAAAATAATGAAATATTTACTTTTATTCGATCAAACTTTGGCAAAATTACAAAACGCTAGAGCCGGTTGTGTCCAAAAAAAATGTATTGGAGTTTTGACAAACAGTCAGTGAAGGGGTTCTGAAATTCTAACGATGAATTAAATTATTTGTCAGTTCAGAGAAATACGTTAGACTAGATGCACGTCTGTTCAAATTGCACGTATTTTTAAAAACATAAGGCGGGATACGAGACTGTGAAAGTACATAAAAACACTAGCTTCGGCGGCAACTAATTTGAAACTTGGGCCATAATTATGATAGCTGTTCTATGTGTGTAATAGAATCAGAACTATAAACGAGTGTTGATTCGACAATTACTCTTAAGTAAAATAAATAGTGGAGATTTTATATAGGTACATATTGACGCTGGAAAGGAAAAACTTACCAAGCGGCATGTAGCCACTTTACAAAAGAACCAATCAAAGTTTCTTTAATTAATAAAGAATCTCGCATTTTAAATATTTATTTTAAATCTGTTGGAATCACATTAAATTAATAGACATGTATGAGATTTTTTGGATTAACAAAACAAAAAAAAAACTTTAATTGAAAAAAAAACTTTCTGCTTGGAGTATGGCACTAGATCGATTATTTTTTATAAATTATACCGCCCTAAAAGTCGTATCTGCTGAATTGCAAACTTTACATTAGATTTCCGTTTTTTGCTTTGTCGATTTGATTTATTTTATTGAAATAAACGGCACTTTGTGCCCTTTACATATTATTTGCAAATATAACAATATGCATAAATATGTTCAACTAAGCATTTAAATCTAATTATAAAAAGATAAAAACAGTATAAAAATTACATTAAGAGTTATAAAAATATTGATAAAAAAATAATGATTGGAAAATAGAAATATTTTGAACCTATTGAAAAAAACTAAGAAAAAAATTGGTTTTAAAAATGAAGTTAAATCAATTTTGAATAACACTAAACGATAAACAAAAAAATACGTGTATTATTGTTCAAAACTGCTATTTAGGTAAATAGTATATAACTATTTTTATTTATCTATTCTTGTATTTTTTTTTTACACGAGAATATCTCATATTAGAGAAGCAAAAATGATTGGTTGTTTAGTAAATATGCGAGGCCATATCTATTACAAAAAAGAAGCCGAAAAATGAGTTTTTTTAAGTTACGTCTTTTTGGCTTTGCAGATCAGTATAAATACTCACAATTGAAGTGACAGTATTGTTTTATTTTTATTTTTATAAATTATTAATTGTCTTTTATAGGAGATAGGGCCATCCAAAAACCCTTAAAGATACCTAGATTGCTTAGTTATATCTGCTGTTTTTGGATGTAGGTACAGTATACAAATAAAACACTCGTTAACGGGTTTTTTTAAAAGAAAAACGTAATAATACTGAAAAATTTTTTTTGCCATTCAATGAATTTATCAATTTTGGGGTAGGAAAAACAGGAATGTGAGACCTTGATTTAGTTAGGCATAATCACGTCCGACGCACGTGCGCTTGTCTACTGAATTTAAATACATGGGCATCAAACCACTCTTCGCTGCATATCGTAACAATAGTACACTGTTTTACAAACTGAATTAGAGCGTTATTGTGCTGCACTGCGCTGCGCGTCACAACAAGACTAAACATTATTTTCACTGTTTTGGATTAAACAAACGGCGCTGGAGCTGCGCTACACTGCGCGGCACTCCAAAGAAAAAAAAAATGTGCGGCGCCGCTCTCACGCTCTGGTACGGTTTGACCTTTTGCCTCTAGATTAGAGCCAGAGGAAGAAATTAAAATATGTTTTCTGGCGTATAAATAATATTGCTCAGCTAATTTGCTGTCTAATAAATGTTTTGAAAAAATGTTTTAACAAGCATTTTCATCATTAGCATCCTTTTCGCAACTTATGGTGCATACAGCACTGCATTGGTACACCAATTTTGCAGTGTATCTTGATCTTTTTACTGTAACTCAATGCAGGACTTTTAGTCCCATGGAGTTGGGACTTATATCTCAAATAATGTGTAGTGAACTGTTTTCAAGTAAATAAATAAATAACAGACATTTTTAGGGGAATATATTTTGCATTATATTATTACATTTTATCTTCCAAACTTCAACAATAATATGGCGTACTTTAACGCATTATCACGTATGTTAAGATTATATAATTATGTAGGAAGTAATGCTGATATTAATATCATTAACAATGCATTAAATAATTATAGTAAAACTGTAACGCAATTTACAAAATATTTTATTTGGGTAAAATAATTTGTATTGACCTGTTGTAATAATTTTTTTAATACCTTTCATATCAATCATATAATTTAATTGAGCTAGCTAATTAAAAAAAAGTCAATATATATTTTTTTCTTTATTTGTGGATGCTGTGCTGTGTTCACACATAATTGAACGCAGTTATGCAGAAAGCAGCCAGTCACAGAAAAGTAATACTGAAATAATAGCACTTTCGGGAAAAGGGTGAATAATGGAATTTTCACAACAGTTGGAATGTTTTTTACTTTGACAAATGATAAATTATGTATGCATTCGCTTATTTTTTATACAAAAAAGAATTTAATTATGTGTATGATAAGGTTTAATAATTTTAAAAGTCTGGCTTACCACACAACTTCAGATGTGCATTTTGCAGAAAACAGCCAGCCCTGGTTAAATTCTTACGTGTGTTATATCATAATGTATTTATCATATGCTTTTATGTTTCTATTAGGGTAGTTGATTGTAAGGAACCACTTATTTTTTTTATGATACATTCTGAAATCATTTCATTATTTTTTAAAGGAATTTACGTGATTTTTTCAAGTCTGGCCAACTACAAAACCAAAAATATGCATTGTGCAGAAAACAGCCAAATCTAAAATTGAATTGAACATATACAAACTCTGAATCTATGAGGTGACATTTATTTTCATGACGCTTTGACATCCTGAAATTTTCAGAAGGTGAATTTTACATTTTTTGTATGGCAGCAGCCTGGATGTTTTAACCGGAACATTAAATTGACCTTACCGAACTTGATTACACCAAAATAAAATTGTTTCAAAATTGTGGATTGGCTGTTTTCTGCATAACCATGTTAAATTGATGAACAATATCTAAAGATAAAAAATGGTGATTATCATACCAATTTCGTATGTATTGTTTATTGTTTGTGAATATGATAAATAAAAAAATATAATTATCGGCTTAAAATGCCTTTAGAAATATTGTGTTAATGATTTTTTTTTCAAATTTGTAAGTAAAAAGAAAATTTTTTAAAATTATTATTTTCAACGCTTCCGATAAAACATTTTTCCAAATGTTCACCTTTCACAAGGCACCGGTAGTTCGTAGACGGAGTTCCACGTCCAGCTGAACGGAACTGATGTTAATGTGCGTTAAAGCAACAGAAGCCATAAATCATATCTGGATCTTTGTGTACGCTACCTTTTATTTGTTTGGATGCTACCCCATAAATTACGTCCGGGCAAATATACCGGGGTCGTCCCTTTTTAAATAACTACACAAGTATTGATCCTGTTACAATGCATTTTTATGCTGTCAGCCTATTTCGAGCAACACGCTAAGACTATACGCGTTCCAGACAATGTTACGGGGCTGTGAAAGTCGAAACAAAATAACAGGTGGGTTTGGAAAACTTTAATTATGTTTTTGCTTAGGGAAAACTCAAAACTGAATCTTAACATTCGAAACAATATGTTTTTATTGACAATTTTTAATAGAATTTAAATGTCTTAATTTGTTACACAGTGTGAAAAGTGGCCATTAAAACTTGCCAATGACCGGTCATGAGAACTGTAAATGTCTAGGCTTAAATATTTCCTTCTCAAAAATGTTTTCCTTCCCCGTTGCAACAATTTTAAATCTCAGGAAGAAATCCAGCCTGCCTGCAATTATTTGATCATACTCAAAACATTGTTGAATTCAAATGTAATTAGGTTGTAACCTTTTTTGTATTAGTTATAAATTAAAGAACTTGGTACATTTTCACTTATTTCTTTGACTTATTAGCACTTTCACCCCCTAACGAGCATTTTAATTAACTAAGACATGTTTTCATAATACAGTTGAATAAAAAATTAAACCTAATACCTGTTAAATAACATGACAATTAATAATAACTATTAGCACTATTGTGAGCATATATTAAAGTTAGTTTGATAATGTCCTAACAAGACGAAACGCGTCACATTATACACTCCTGTACATTTAAAAAATAAATGTAGAATTAAATCCGACGAAAGTCTTTTATTTTGGATACCTTACCCAATTTAACATGGAATTGTTCCAAGTATCTGCATACGCAATAAATATTTAAAAATCGTAATACAGAGTTGAAAATATTTATTCAAAACCAAATATTTCCTCTAGATTTTTTTTTATTTCTCGGCAAAGCATCCAAATTTGAGTGATATACGTTTTATTTTTTCTTAAGTAAGTACATTCAAACAAATGCGAAAGCGATGCAAAAGATAGGGACAATGAGGATACTTTTACTATAGGCTGCCTCCGTGGTGTAGTGGTCAAGACGCTTGACTCACAGACGGAAGGTTCCGGGTTCGATTCCCGGTGAGAATACAAAAATTACATGTGATTTTTCTCAAGCCTGGGTGTTATGTAAGGTAATTCACCACTGTAATTGGGCCTCCTGGCAAAAATAAAATAAAAATAAGCAGGAAATATAAATATTTTCAATATGCAAGAAATTATGGACACCTAGTCGCATAAGTTGGAGGTATGAGTTTTTCCTTTCCCTCTGTACTTCCTCCTCTCTTCATAGTATAATGTGCATATTAAGTTAATTTCTATTTTTAAAAAAAATGTATATGTAAATGTTCTGTTTTAAAATGAAAATATTAAAATATAAGAACAATATGTTCATAAACACTGATTTTATCAAATTTGGGTAAATAGAAAATAATTGTATTAAGGCAATACGATGATGTTAATAAACATGTGAGAGTAAAAGTTCGTTTGTATACTTATTGTTATATAAGCTAACTTAGAATAAAATTGAATTAAAACATGACCGCCCTTATGCATATGTAGAGTAACAGATCAGAGTGTATTAACTCTATAGGTTAATATATGAAAATAAATACGTTTTAAAGTGCCATTATAACAGGATTTATTATTTTATAAATTAAATATTCGAAGCACTAACTTTGCGATTATCCATTATAATAAAATAAATAAAACAACTTTGTTTTTTACCTTTAATTTTTAAAAAAAATCCACTGACTGATTTCAAAGCAAACCAGCTTCTTCGTCAAGGTTTACGTAACTTAATTAATTTATTATTGTTTATTATTTATAATTGTTTGATTCATTACGCAGATGTTTATATTTTAAAAGTTTATTTACAAACGGTTTGATTCGGTGTTTATGTGATACATACCTACATGTGATATCTACGTATAGAAAAAACTTCTTTTTTAAAAAAGATTCCCTTAAAACAAAATTATTTGGATATATGAAGTTAATACACTTTAATCTGTTGCTTTTCACATTAATGTATGTTTGTAAACTGTACTCGTATTGGTATATCAAATGTTCAAATAAATTAAATAAGTTTCAACAATAATGATTCGTATTTTGGCAACAGCGTAATGTACTACAAAATCTCACCTCACACCATTCGTACATATAGCACTTTCTAACAGCATTACCAATTTAAATACAAATTATCCGTGAAACAGCCAACAAATGAATGTTTGGAAGGGTATATAAAATAAAATAATTTTATGAAAATCATTTTTTTTTTTAAATAAACAATAGTGTATAATGTGACGCGTTTCTTTTTTTTAGGACATTATTAAACTAACTTGAATATTTTCAAAGTTTCCTTATGTACTAACAATAATTGCTGTTTAATGATATAGGTGCATGATTGTGCTAATTAATTATATGGAGTATTTAGCAAGTATTGAGGATTTCCATATAGATCAAGGAAAGTTAAGTAATTAAAAATCGATGAGGGTAAACAAATTAATACTTTATCGGGCAACCCTTTCACAATTCACTTGAGTTTTTTAGGCAAAGAAGGTACAATTTTTTCGCAGTATCGTCAAATTTATTCCATTTATTCATCAGTTGTGATTTGAGGTCTTTTGCGTTAGAAATATTGTGTTTCCTTAAACGGACGTCCAATTTTTGGCACACATTGTCAATATGAGTGAGATCTGATGATGATGGTATGTTTTTAATACTTTTTGACAGTGTTGTACATTAGCCATGACCGTACATCTTATGCCTTACGTTTTGCGTTATTGTCTTGGTAGAACTTGAATGAATCGCTTGGATCAATTTGTTTATTTATTATTTATTTAAATTTTTATTCCAGTAAAATGGCTATAAAGTGCAGAGCCAATTCTACCATATAAACATATAAACATGAACATAAATATAAATATAAACAAAAATATAACAATAAACATAAATATAAACATAAAATAAAATTTTATATTACAGCACTTATGGTGGTCTTAACATATCGCGCCATCGCTTGAACAACGGTGATTGGATCCACTCTGCAGTGGCTTGGAGAATTTCGTTATTAGACTTTTTTAGGCGTTCCCATAGGCTCCAGGCTCTTTGGCGAAGCAGGGCAGCGAAGGTGTTTATTCGTCCAGCTGTAAACATTTCAGAGGCACTGCAATACCTAGGCATTTTTTAAAAAACTTTTCTTTCAAAATATTCAGAGAAATATGCTGCTGCATTGTTGTATCAATATGTTGAAGTTTATTCAACTCCAAGGTTGATATACACCTCCAAACCCTCACAGATCCTCCGTCATACTTTTCAGTTGAAACGATTTTTTTTTTGGATTTAATTCGTTTAATTTTTGCCATTATTTATTCGTCTATCTGATCCAAATTTATCAAATTTGCATTAATCACAAAGTATCACGTCGTTCCAGTATGGTCTGGCTGCGTTCAGATTTTTTTCCAAATCATGACTGATGTTTCTTATTTCAGTAATTTACAAATGGTTTTTTCTTAGCCATCCTACCTTTATAATGAATTTTTTTCTTATAGTTTCTGAGCTCACAGGAAATTTCTTATGCTTTTACACTAAGTTTTGGAACACTTACTTTAAGATTTTTATTTATATCTTACAACCTCACGTTTATTGTATTTATTAAGCAGACTTGAAGTCCGTTTTTAACGTGTCCACTATTTAATTTTGATCAAAATAGTTATTCATAACAAACAGCATTGTAAAGTGACTGTTTTATCCAATATTTTCAATATTGCGATACGTTTGTCCCTTTTTATAAAGTGAAAAATCAATTTCGCGCACGTCAACGAATATTTTTTTTCATTTTCGACCAATTATTTAAATAATTTACCAGTTTAAGTGACAAATCATGTAATAACTCGATATAAATAATGTCAAATATATATATAAATAACAAGATGATGCAATATATTGTTAAAAGTCCAACATGCTCTCCTTATGCACGTGCCGGGCTGTATGAATATCAATGTGAGGTGCAATTTTGTATTGGTAGGTGTTTCGTATTTTCAGTATTTAAAAAAAATATTTAAAACTTCTCACACTAAATTATGGAGAAGCAGAGAATGATACGAACTTATTAAAAGTTTTGACGTTTCAGACCGACATGTGACTTGCTCACAAAACGAATGTGTAAAAACATAATTTTGAAAAAATAAGACAATGGCTAAAATAGGCATATTTCCGTAAATAATAAAAAAAACTATTATTTTTTTAAAACTATCGTTTTCACGTGTGATCAGTTAAAAGGACTCACATTGTTTAATATAAATATAAATTAATTGCAGCCCAATAAAATAATAAATGACCATTGGTGGTTAACAAATAGTGGAACAATAAGTGATTGAAAACCAGATGAGAAGATCACATGACGCCTGGAATTATTTTTATTATGAAAACTTTAAAGAAACATTATGTTTTTAGCTACTTGAAAGCGGATTAATTTTGTTGAAAAAAATATAATCTACGTTTTGAAGAAATCACTTCGTAACATTTTTTACGGAAAACAATAACAAAGATAAATAAATAATTTCAGGTTAGTTTATACAAATAATATAAACAACATTCCATTACATAAGAAACTAGAACAGCCGTAAGTTATTTTAGACGTTAATATTATTATTTCGTTATTTACTGCTAAACCTCCGGCCTTAGCACCGTCCGCGTCGCCGTTGGGATAAAGCTGGCTTTACTAGTCCCGGATGGAGGCTTTTCTTCTCGGGGTGAAATTATTATAATCACAGAATGATTCTCGCCCCACCTCTGGGCTGCCCCCGTGCTACCCCCTAGGGCGGCACGGGGGGCAGATCGGATCTCGCCATGGCCCTCAGAGTCGCTTCCGGAGATAAAGATTTTCAGCGAATTCCGAATCTAATGCTGATATTTACAAACAGTATTTATATATTATAGTTTCTTTGATAAATAGTATTCAATAACGATGAGATCAAAACTCACAAATGCTATATTAACTTAATTTATAATTTTCTTGTTTTATCTAATTATCTTTTTGTTTACAGTTCTACCAGATTTCCGTCTAAAGAATCAGATTGATAAATATGTAATCGTCTTTTTGTTATCAAGGTTTCAGTTTTGAAACACAAGGTGTTTAACCAAAACAGCTATTAAGGAATAGCAAGGTAAACAAAAAAGAGGCCCTAGTCTAGGCGTAGGATAAATTGAATCATTTTACCTTAATTTATCTAATATTTTATCTTGATATAATGTTTATAAAGTTTATTTCACGTTTGTGTGCCAATATTTTACATATGGAAGCCAAATAATTACTACGTAACACAATTCTTAACTTCACAACTGTTTTACCATTACGAAATACAAATTTTCAAAATTATTTGTTTTATACGGTGGGTTGACCACTTCACTTCCCGGTAACAGATAATCTTTATCATCTTTACCAATACAGTGTCTTATGCACCATCAGATGTGGATATAGGTTTGATAATGATCGTAGGAAAAAAAAGGAAATAAGTTAAGTTTTGTATTATTTCTTAAGATGTTATTAACTACCTCCAGGCCTCGATTACAATAGGAAGTGGACAGTTATCTTCAATTTTATCTACAAAGTAAAATTTAGTTTTCTGTGTAAAAAATAGAATTTGCTAATATTTTTTTCTTAAACACGTTAAATTATATGTTGCCAATGAAGAAATTAAAAATTTTTGTGCAAATATACACAATTTGATAAATTTATGTTTATTTTACTTTATCGACAGTCAAAGATAATTCTTTTGTTTTGTAAACAACTTTTTTTGTTTTCGGCAACTCACGTTGCCTTCATCAGGGTTATTTATTTTAAAGAAACAAACAGTTGACAATGATGAAGTATTTTATTTTTTTAAATACAGTTTAAAGACAGACCAGCGAAGTTTCTAAATAAAAATAATACATATTATAAAATTGTGTTACAACAAAAGGATGTGTTTATGTGTATTTTTATGAGATTTAGTGTAGATGTGTGTTTGTGTGTTTTAGTGTGGGAGTAAGTGTTCAAGAGTGTGCATCATAAAATAGTAAGTGGGATCGTATCGCAGCCAGAAATAATAAGTCTTAAATTATTTTTAAATAAATTAAGGGGTATGTATAATATATGAATAGATGAAAAAAAAACATTTTAGTTGGCGCAAGAACGATAGAGGAAAGAGTGTTGTGCATAGTTATATGTGCGTTCATATGTTTTATATGTGCGTTCATGTGTGTGCGTGGATGGCTCGGAGTGTGCATTCGGTATTTTAATTTATTTTAATTTATTACCTCCATGGAAAACGCAAATGTCAACAATTATCCTTTTTTCACTTAAAATTCTTTTTTATTTTTTATTTTTTGTCACATTTAATGTTTATATCTTTTTAATTTATGAAAACTTAATTGGTCTTTTTATGTTAAAAAAATGTTGTTTTTAGTACTTATTTTGTATGACTGTATGTTTTCTAAATAAAATAAAATAAAAATAAAATAAATAAAATAGTTAGTGCTACAGATTTGCAGATGGAATAAATACTTATTTTTTGTCACGCGAAAAGAGACATAAAGATTAATTTTGGAGAGTAGGTTAAAAGAGTTTACTTTATTATTTAATTATTTATTTAAATAGCATTATTCAGATACAGTGCGTCAATTTTCAAGGGTTTAAAATCCATTTTGTTTGGCAGATTATAATAACGTATAAGATATTGCTTTCAAGGTAATATAATAAGTTATTTCATAACCCTGAAGAGAGCAACGTGAGTTGCCGAAACTAGTCGGATGTGACAGTAAAAAAAGTGGTTAATAAAACAAAATAATTTTATTTTTACCTTTAAATTATAACAAAATCGGAGCGGGGTGGGGCGGGGCCCTGGTAAGTCGGAGAAATTTGATGAATAGGTATTTGAAAACAGTTTTTTCGTCATCCTTTTGCAGATACCTCTCCGATATTATGTGAAAAACTAACTCACTAAAATCGACAAAATCAAGGTTTTGCTGTCCCGTTTTATGCACCCTAAAATTTTACCGATTTTATTTTAGAAACAGCATCAGAATAAAGTTTTATTTTTCGGTACCTTCTCTTTTTATAAAAATTATTTATCATATATGTTTAAAATTATAATATACCAGAAGGCGTATAGAATCAAGTTTGTATACACCGCACTGTGTCCAAAAAATGTCAAATGCCCCCACGACATGCGACATCCCGCCTGCGCGCATGCGGCGAACAATATAATATTGTAACACAAGGAAAAGGTAGTTTTGCGTCATTTTATTTATTTATTTATTTACTCATTTATGTATTTATTTATTAATACGTCAATGATTTAAAAAATCTTTTCCAAAAAAATGTTTTACATAAATATTAATAAGAATAAATCAAATGAAACAATTTAGTGAACACAAAATTAAAAAAAAAAAAAAAAAAAGTAAAATAGAAATAAAACATCTATAAATAAAAAATAACAATTAACATGAGAAAATCTGATGTTATAAAGATAAATTGTAAAACAAATTAAAGTTCAAAATAATTTAAGATAAAAATAGGGTAGTTAGCATTCAACTAATTAAATTATCTAAATAGCAGCATTATTTTATTATCAAATTCTCACCATGGTTGTTAATCGTATTCGCGATCACAATGGAACATCCGTACCATCACATATTTGAATTCCACCGGTGTAAATATGGAAAATATTCCAAAACTGTTATTTTTATTAATTTATTCATTATTTATCATGCTATTATTTATTGCATTTAGCCGGCGGTTGACAAGCCAAATGTCAAAAAAAGCGGTCGCCATAGCAATTGTAATTTTATTTTCACCTTTTTGTAAAAGATACTCCTTACTTTTTTGCAAATGCAATAAATTGTATTATTTTTTGTAGTAAACGCCGATTTTTTGCCAATGAACTGTATTTATTTACGAGGAAAACAAAAAACAAACTGACACGAGCGTCGACTTAGAGATTACACACGCGTTGACTTATAACTGCGATAACTTAAGCATGTTCATTATTGTTCATTGTGATAGCTCAAATGTTTAGCACGTTTTTAAACACGAAGATAATTATTGATTGATTTGGTGTTTATTTTGTAGAACTCCATATTTAAACTTATAATTAGAAATCAAACACTGAATTGAGTCCACTGAACACTTTATTTTATTTTTACAAATATAAACATATAAAAATAAAAACTTCGTGACAATTGTTTCGCCTTATTAGGGCATTTTCAAACGAATGATGAACGCCCTAATAACTGCCCGAATAAGACGAAATACCCTAATAAGGCGAAACAATTGTCACGAAGTTTTTATTTTTATATGTTTATATTTGTAAAAATAAAAAAAAGTGTTCAGTAGACTCAAATCAGTGTTTGATTTCTAATTATAAGTTTTTATACGAAGATAATTATTCGTGATTGAGCTAGTAGGAAGGTTGATATGAAATATTGGTTGGAAAGGTAGTTCTCCAATGCAATATTTCATGTTTTTGAAATGGAATCTGAAGCGTAAAGTTGATCAATCACCTTACCGTCAAGTAAAAGACGATCGATATTCGCTACATTAAGATAACCAATGCAGTGCCTTATGTACCATCGTATGATGATATATAAATATTACTAAAATTTTGACTAAGTGCTGTCAACTCGATGGCTACTCTCAGGAACAAAAATTATATTATATCGTCGCTGTTCAGGAAACAATCCTAACTCAAAAAACGCCATTTTAAGAAATCATAATTGGAATATTTGGAGAACTAGGAAAAATAGGTTTATATGTTGAGGAAGTTTTATGCATACATAACAATTCCTTCATCTCTTTTTTTAGAAATTTTATTAGAAAATTTTATTTCAGATACAGTTTATATATCTGGAAGGTTTTTAATGTGGCAAGGTGGCTAAAATTTTGTTTAGTGGCTTTAGCCTGTTTATAATCTGGGCAATAACAAGAAGGAAATATTATAAACATTTATTAAATTTTGTCGTTAAAAATACATTTTATTTCAATAAATATTGTTTCAAATGTTAACTGTTTAATGTTTTATTGTAAAAATACCTAAAAACAAACAAAATATTTTGTTAGGAAGAAAACTTTTACACTTAAAAAATGATAAAAATTTGCCTTAACGGTTAGCAAATTATATTTGCCGTTGTGATTTATGCTTGTTGAGATTTTGGCAGTTACACCATTGTTTTTCGATCTATGCAACTTTTGTCAAACTAAGTAACCTTGGTGAGTTTTGCTTCTTGAAGAACATAATTTTACGCTTCAAATGGCATATTCAATTCAAAACGGTATTTTTTTAGGGGTAGCGACCTGAATGGCAACTGAATATTGAATCTCGAAGTGATAAATTTACTTTAAACAAACAATTATTTTTTTAATTAAACAAGTTATATTTGGAAAGTCGATAAACTTCGAAGTTAACTTTTGTCCGAGAGGAAAATTAAAAAATAACTCAGTCAGTAATTGATTAGTTTGTTTCGTAATTACTTTTGGAGAAAGCAATGATTTAAAACTTTGGAAAATCGATTTAACTACGGAAATGTATTTGCTCCAATAGGTACAACGACTGAAAAATGCTTACTTATTTTATAATTAATTGTGTTAGTATTTTTTTTTTGTAAATAAGTTCGGTTTTTTTCTTTAATTAATAGACTATCAAACTATGTCAAATATTTTTTTTCATATATTTATAGTATAAAAATAGCTACGATCTTTTAAAATCTTGTGATTTTTTAAAATTACTCCGCGCATGACGTCACTTATTCTCTTCGGTGAGTTGTCCTGATTGGAGAGCTGACATCCCGGGAATCGGAAATCTATAACAACACTAGTATTGGTTAATTGAGAATAACTTGTAACTCCATTAAAAATAATTCACATAAAATGAAATGCTCCAATTTTTTTTCAAATTGTATATAAGAAAACATTTTTTAGATCTATTTTTCTGTACCACTAAACCTTTTCATTATTGAATACCATGAATCGTAAATTGTTTGTTTTGTGTAAGTTATGGATTTTTAAATGTTTATTTCACTGGAAAGGAAGTCAATGATAAGATAAATGTCGCATAAATTATTTAAAATGAACATTTAACACCAATATGATTGACTTATGAAGGAGACAATTAAAGGGAAATACACAAGTTATATAATTACATCACATGTGTTAATTAAAAATAATATAATGCTCTGTTTAACGTATATTTCTAAATCATATTCTTTATTGTTTTCTTTTTGTCGCTTGCATTTTATCATAAACATTATTTACATAAAATTTGAACGATATATTTATTTAACGTTGCTACTTTTATTATGTAGAAATACATTCATGTTTAAAGTAAAAGTTGGTAATGCATATATTTTAGGTATAATTGTTTAAATGTAGGTAAGGTAATATTTACTATTCAAAATATTTAAGTTGAAGCAAAACTGGCAGTGCACAAAGAAGTTTAAGTACCGATACTTGCGTATGGACGTGAGATATGAAACTGGTAAAAGAAAAATGAAAATAAAAATCTTTTAGACGAATGTGTGGAAAATTTAGA
>NW_028279633.1:0-34762 GCF_059751315.1 Micrasema longulum
TCTGAAGGAATGTCTTAGTCGGATAAATATTTTTTTTAATATTTTGAGTTTTTCCAAATGTTTGAAGACAAAAGACTGGATTTCACCCCCTAGGGAGTCATAAAGAACAACAGAGATGGGGATAATTTTAGACAAGGAAAAATGGAAGTCTAGGCATTTGCAGGGCTTATGATCTGTCAATGGCTGGTTTAAGTGGAGACTTAACACACTGTGTAACTTTTGCCATTTCGCTTATTTTTTAACATCCATATTTTTTCAATTCTTCCAATCGTTGATTTTAGTGAAGTATAAGAGCTGAAAACTTTATTGTTGTAAAGAGATTCATTTGAATTATTTCACATACTAGGCAACGAAGGAATATAATATTAGAAAAGGAAATACATGGTAAGTCTAGGCATTTATAGGGCTTATGACCTGTCATTGGCTGGTTTGAGTGGCTTCACACACTGTGTAACATATGTTTAAACATTCACATTTCCTTAACTCATCCATCTGTTGACTTTTGTGAAGAAAATGATCTGAAACCTTTATCATATGGGTGAGATTCATCCGGCTAAACCAATTCACCACTAGGCAACGCCTGAAAACAACTTTCCACTTATTGTACTTCTTCTTTAACCAGGTAGTTAATTCAACAATGTTTTTAGTGTGTCTTAGCCCTTAGGAGGTCATAAGGCCTGTAAATGCCTAGACTTTCATATTCCCTTCGAAAAAATGTTTTCCCTCTTTGTTGTAACAAATTTAAATTTAAATAACTCTTTAGGGAGGAAATCCAGCCCGTTTCCAAGCATTTGGACACTGAAAACATTGTTGAAATAAATATTAATTTATTTTTTCAATAGAATTTTTCCCAGGGAGCGATATATTTTTTTTCACGATGAAAAGTATCTTATAGTACTTGTTGGCTTTTCGGTTTTTTTTATGCAAAAATCACTCTGATCGGTCTCTCTGTTACGACGTGAAATAAATACAAGCAAACGGACAAACAATTTCGCTTTTACAATTACCATTATTGTCGGGTTGTGGTCCTGTGGCTAGTGTCTCGGACTCACGGACCAAAGGTCCATGGTTCAAATCCTACTCTACCCCAACTTGGTTCCCATTTTCTAACAGTGAGTTATTTACAACTCGTTGAAAATGGCCCTCGAAATTAAATATTTGGGTAAATCATAAGAACGCAAATATTAATTTTAACATAATTAAATAATAATAAGTAGGGATTTAAAAGGCTTACGCCTTTAAGAAAGTATTTGGGAAATACGAAAACAAAACACTTGTGTTTATTAAAAACATGAAACAAAAATATCACAAACACTTAATCTATTACTTAAGCATGCAGCAAAAATAACAGAAGACCAAAAATAAGTTTTTTAGTGACAGTGAGAATTCGATGTAGTTTTTTTTTCAAAAGAATTCAATTTATTTGTTTTATATACATTTACGTACATTACAAAAATATTTCAATGCATACACAACACGAAAAAAGTAATACGAAAATTTTAATTAACAAATATGGTAAAATAATTAAGCTTAGCAATTATAGAAAAGGGATGCTATCCTCTCTGAACTTTTTTTCCCTTATATGATATACGTCGATATCCGAAGAGATACGGTTGATAAAAGATATGTCTCTTTCTACTGAATGTATCGTAATGTACGAGTATTTCATTTCATTACACGACAGAGACAGTACAATACAAAGTTAATTTAACTATTTATTTTATTTATTAATTTGACACGTTATATACATATACAATATATATACATGTAAGGGCGGGCATATTGCCTTAAGGCAATTTCTTCCTACCTACCCAAACCGTTCAGTTTAAGAAAATTATAAATACATGGACATATTGAATCTTACAATTTTATACAAAAATTAAAAGCAAAGATTAACAAAAATAAATATTACAACTAACAATAAAAACAACAAACTATTACGCCGTTTCCCAGCAAGGGCAGGCAGAGCGGATAGAACGCCAAATCCCTCTTTATTTGCATACATATCTTGCTGCTTCTACATTCATCTTCTTTTTTGATATATATTTATTTTTTTAATTAGTCTTAAAATAATTCAAACGAAAAAATGGATGTCCTAACATTAACGTATATCTAATTATTATTAAAACATATGCTAATAATTAACATTTCTTAACCATATACGTACACTTAAAAAGGAAACTTTTGCACATCAGTGTTAGGACTAAAACTCCGTTGTAGCTTCGACCGACCTATCGCACCTTTAGGACGAAAACCACTTAACTAAAAAAAATAAAAATAAGTTACGATTATTAAACGACTTCAATGAACATTATCCATCTTTCTGCATTTTAAAAAATGCAACATTCAGATGGAAATAGGATAAAACCGTTACATCGGTCTCTTTATTAGAGAATTTAGATTCTGTTTCAGTACTGAAGCGAGGCAATTCACATTGCTGTGTGAAGGACGCAACGCAGAAAAACACATAGTGACCGAAAGCAGCTTGAGTTTATTTTATTATGATACAAATGGCGTGTTTACTTTATTTTTTTAATATTAAAACGATAAATCTTTCAAAGCTTTGTGATTGTTTCGTTCCAACTTACCGATAATCTTAGTGAAGTATATAAGTTAATGTCATTTAATTATTTAAATTATCTCTAATATTAGTGACTTATTTACGTTTATGTCATTTCGTGAATAAATAAAAACATGTTTTTGGTGACCTGATCTGACCTTATAAAAATTATGTTATTATCTCATTGTAAGTGCGTTTGTTTGTTTTTTTTTCTATCTAATAATGACTCATTAAATCAATGTCTGGTCTAAACTTATAATAATTTAATTTTAAAAAGCTTTTTTTCGTAGATTCATAGCTAAACACCTTCGGTACAATTTTATTTCAAAATTTGATGCTTATTTCGAAAAATATGTAACAATCGACGAAAGAATACGAAGGTGTCACAATTTACATTCATTTTTTGAAATTTCCCAAAAAGTTGATTTTTTGAGTTGAGTCGTTTATTTGCAATTACTGTGCTCAGTGCGGCATAAATTTTATTGCCCGCATTACTCTCCTTTCAACATTTATTCCTATTCTTCCATCTCTTGAAAACACGTTTCCCAGATACACAAATTCTTCTACTCGTTCGAGACATTCGTTGCTTAAATTTATTATTTGCCATTAGATGGAAATTATAAAATACGTCATACATGATTTAATATTATTTCACGTTTAAGGATGAATTACTGAAGAATGATATGGTCTGTCGAGGTGTGAAAATTGAATGAAATTAAAGTTGGACAATCTTTTTCCAAAAAAAAAATTTATCCCCTAGTGCATTTTACTTTGTAAGTCACGTGAAAATGATTCATAAACTCAAGTTTTCTTTAAGGCTTACACAGAAACCCTAACGAATTGGCATTAATCAGTATATATTATTAAATAACACTTAACCTAAACAATCTTAAAATCTATTTATATTTCTTTTTCTTCTTCACGCGTCATGTCGGGTCCCCCAGAAGTTGACGATCACTTGGGAAAAAGCTTCCCTATCCTGAGCAGTCCGAAACAGCTTCTCTTTAATAGTAAAAGATAAAAAAAAATACAATTTTATATTCACTTTGCCCAGCTTACAAGGGTACATACCCCGTTCCTAGCTAGGCAGTTACATTCCAATATATGATAACAGTTAACAAATTAATAGAGAACACAGACTAATACAGCACAAACTTACTCGTTTACACATTTTGATACATATACATACACACATACACATATATACACATGTACATACACACACACGTACATACACCCATGCGCATACACATACATACATTCATAAAACATTGACAATTTATTTATAATGCGAAACTTCATGGTTACCATTTGTATATATATATATTTTTTTAATTATAATTTATTTTTATATTTTATTTTCGACATCCGGTAAGAATCTCCAATCCGTGTCATGCATTAACTTTTCTGACTCCCTACGACCAATTTCATGAAAGAGCGAGGTCAACACCTTTCGTAACTTGACAACACTCCCGTCTTCCCACGATTCTGGCAAAAGGTTATGGACCTTTTTGTCTACGTAATAGTGTTGTCTCGATGCCAGAACAGTGTTGACCCCTTCACTAAGTATCAGATCCCTATTAGAGTATATTGTATTATGGTTGTGGTTGACGCTCGGGTAAATGTCTCTATTGATGGGTGTAACCACTACCGTTCTCAATATTTACTGTTGAATAATATTCAGTACTCTGAATTATTTGAAGAGCAAGTCACTTGGATAACGAAATGTTTTTTTTTTAATGACTCGGATTAAAGATTTCTGTGCAATTGCTACAGGTTTAAGGACGGTTTTCGTTATATATGGCATTGACTTGCAAATTGTTATCGATGCTGTTACTCAAAAATTAAATGTATTGGATAAGATTTGCTGTTACAGATCGTTTGAATAAAACCCATGTTGTTTTGATAGAATAGAATTTTTAGTTAACAAAATCGAAAGCTGTAGACATTGTTTTCTCGAGTTCTCGTAGCGAGTCTACGCGACATAAAGTGTTTTCCTCAGTCGATACAGAAAATCGTTTATAAGGAACGACAAAGAGAAAGTAAATGAAGTTATATCAGAGAAACCGAGACCTTGCTATGTATAAAAATAAGCAGTTATGTGATAAAATTACTACATATATAATTACCGACCAGTGGCGTTACTTAATGAAGAAATAACGTATGAAGAAATTGGATTTCTGACGGCAAAGCAACCGATGAAAAATGAAAAAAATAAGATTGTGCACTTACGGAACAAAGGTCTGAGTCACTCTATCCCAATTAAATTCCCAATTTTCTAATAGGTAGTTTTTTTTAACTCGTCAAAAATATATACAGAGTGGCCGGAGAAGTGACGTCCAAAGGTAAAATGTAGGTGCCTTATATTGAGAGGTATCCGAATCACCCCCATGTATGTTCCGCAATTTTGCGTAGTTTTCGAGTTATGATTTCTTTAATGAGTTTTTGAAAATCTTCGACCAGATCGAATTTTATTTATTTTTATTTCTGCAAGGGAATTAGCCCAATATATACTACAATACGGAATAATTGGATGGGGTGGTGTTTTTTATTTAGTATTTTACCGGTCGAAAAAATACGAAATTAAATAATTAAAGTTATATTTTAAAAACAATCTACTTTTCCCACTGTTCAATTATTTAAAAAAAATGAATTTTAGATATAAAACCGTTATTATAAAAAGTGGTTACTTCAAATCCATAAAGACAACATAAATGTAAGTACATGACCTCGAACAACTGGTTACATCTTAATTCTAAAATTTAAAACAACTACAGCACATCATTATACTTACAGAGAAATAATTTTCTCTAATGAATTGAACAAAGGAAACAAAAAGAGCAGTCATGAATAAAACATATTTAAGAAAGATGTGAAAAGTTGTATTTTTTTTTTGTGTAGCACTGATTGAAAACACCGTTCATTAATTTGTTTTTTTCTTATAATTTATATGTTATACTAAAAATATAAATAATAAAAATAAAATAATTAAAAATATTGTAAGACGTCACTTCCCATTATGTACACAAGAATTTTTTTTTTATTTTACGTAATTGTGAATGTATGTAATAAATTATATTTAGTAGTAATATTGTGTACTTATACATTGTTATCTGAATAAACCAAATTTGGCATTAAGGTGATTTTAAACGAAAATATGAAACTAATTATTTATAGATGGTGTTTTTATCATATTTTATTTAAAAATGCCATTTTCAAGTTTATTTTCAATGGAAATTTTACAAAACTTAGTTTGCGGAATTTTTACAATATATTAATATATTGATATTTTTACAAACACCATAACAGTATAATTTCGGTCCTTTTTACAAAATGGTGTACAAAACAAAAAATAATATAAGTTATTGATGTTAATCTTCACATCATGTTATGATCATAATAAAACTTGTATTTTGTTGGTTGGTTGGAAAAAAATACCATTTGGCAATAATCCCGCCAATGTGCAACTAAAAGTATGTATAAAAAGTTCAATAAATAAATAAAAAATAGGCTTCACATAAACACCTGATATTTGGTGATGTAATTTCGGACCTATTCACAAAATGGTGTACAAAACAAAAAATAAGATAAATTATCGAGGATAATCTTCACATCATGTGATGATTTTATTTTTATTTTATAATAAAACTTTTAATTTATTGGTTGGTTGGAAAAAAATGCCATTTTGTAATAAACCCGCCAATGTAACAATTAAAATAATGTATAAAAAGTTAAATAAATAATAAGAAAATAGCCTTCACTAATCACCTGATATTTAGTTATTTAGGATTATATATGACCACCAAATACATTTGATGGTTTTCCATATTTATACCCATCTTATGGTATTGAAAGTCAACTCTTTAAGGTGTTTCTTACCTACAACCAATAAAATGCAATTGTATTAATAGCACGCCTTTGTCACCCACTGCTGCTACTGATACAAGCCATTTATACAAGTGCAACACTGCGCTATTGCATTCGAGAAAGGCGAATAACAAAAGAGTGTCGTCGACCTTCTTCTGTTCGCGTGTTTTCCGCGGGAAAATTACAGCGACGTTTATTTTTTCCACAATGGCGACCGTCTATATTATGTTTGATTTTGTCATGTTAAGGAAACAGAGTATTATGTAAACGTTACAAGAATTACGGACGGAGTTGTATTAATTACTAACGATAATTAATAAAGGTAATATTATATTATTGATTGAGTCGGTATTAAAGTGATTCTAAACGAAAATATGAAACTAACTACAAGTTATTTTTTGTTTTGTAGACCATTTTGTGAAAAAAATCTCAATTATATTGTTGTGATATTTGTTACAATCATTATTTATTTATTTATTTGACGAATTTATGCAGTCTATTTTAACACTGGTAAATACAATTTTTTAAAATAAATACAATATAATACAACTAAATAAAATTAAAGCTAGGACAAACAAAATATAAAAATTACTACCTCAAGACAAGATCTGGTTTATCTTAGTGATTTTTGAAATCTATGAAGACTTACACCAAAAAAGTCCAGATCTTGTCTCGAGTTTACAATATAGTGTAAAGTTTCCGCAAACCAAATTTTGTAAAATTTACATTGAAAATAAACGTAAAAATGACATTTTTCGATAAAAAATTATGAAAGAGCGCCATCTAAATATATATGGTTTCATATTTTCGTTTATATTCACCTTAATTTTGTGGATTGACATTATTAAAATATTAATATACCTCCAAGTACTACAAATTACAAATATGAATCGGATATTATAAAACAAATTGCTCAAAATAATGGATACAAAAACGAACTGATAGGAATTACTTACACTATTTCCGTTATATAAACCCCTCCTTCCTTTATAAGCTCCCTTCACCTCTGTCAGTACCTAGATTTTTCATTTCTGAATATTTGTGTTAAGTTTATAATAACACCTGTAGAGCCTTCCAAAACGAGTAGTGCTTTAAAGTAAACTCATGTGGTATAAAAACTAAATGTTTTATATAATTAACTAGCGGACCTGACAGACGTTGTTCTGCCCGAACATTGGCTTGCCTGCCATTAGCTGGTTAAGCAAACGTTTTTACGATATTCAATTTTTCGATAAACTATATACTAAGTGACATTTGACAATGAGTTTGACATTTCAATCTTTTCGTTTCGTCCCTGTGTGATTTGCTGTTACCCAAAACAAAACCAAAAAAAGTGTGCAATACCTCGTTATAGAATTTAAGTAGGTAGGTACTTGTTTATGGTTGAATTCCAAAACATAAAATAGATATTTTTCCAAATATGGCATTCTTTTTGTAAACGTCAAACTCCGGTCGTCACCAATAAAGGGGTGTATTTATGTAAGAATACGATTTTTAAAAATTTATTGAATTTAATATTACCAAAAATCTAATAAAAAGAAATAAATGGGTAGAAATTATAAGGAATTTATGGAAAGCATCTGATTGAGGTCCACAAAAAAACAAATGCTGTTTGGAAACATTCAAAAACTAACTTTTTGTATACGCAAAAAAAACATTTCTTTCCATTTTTTTGCAAATGCATTCTTCTCCATTGCAACCCTGGTAGATCGATGAATAAAACATTTATGCTCCTTACTTCTTTTTTACAGATTCGATTAAAGATTTTAATATTTACGAACACGCACAGCGCAAAGATCTATATTTCTCTGAAAACCGCACGTAAATCGGTTCAGCCGTTTAGGTGTACGGTGATATCACACGTACAGAGGAATTATATATATATATTTTTTAAATTTTTATTTTCTTTTATTCGGGAAACATACAGTACAGTTACAAATTTTAATATTTTACACAATTAAACTTAATTCTAATGGACCAGTGAAGTTTTCAGATTATAAAGCAATTATATGTAAGGTTAATTATGAAAGTATAAAAAAGAGAAGGAAAAAGAAAAACATAAATGAAAGTTGTTTAAAAATTAAAATTTAAGTGAAAAAAAGATATTTTAAAGTTTGTAGTTTGTAGTGAGTATTTACAAATGGAAATAATATTAAAAATGAAGAAAATTTGTATGAGTAATTAAAAATAAGGAATTGGAATAAAGAATGAAAAACATACTCAAATTACGTAAACTATTATATGATTTTAAGGTAATATCACTATAAATATATAGTTAATTAACTTACCTGAGTTCACGTTCAACTCACTTCAGTCTCACGTTAATAAAAAAGCATTTTTTATTTAAAATAATAATTTTGACAAAGTTATTTTTAATTTATGATTTCACCCACCAATATTACAGTAATCAGAGAATTTCTTTACTTGAAAAACCAATCACATTTATTATTTTTTTTGTAAATTTACTTATTTATGAATAACTAGCTTTCAACCATGTTTTTATTTTAATTTTATTTTATTTCTTTGGAAAGCCAACACACATATATAAGATACAATTATATTATAAATACATATTAGTCATAAAGTCCAATTAGAGGCTTCCACATAATATTGTTGTTGTTAATGTTGTTACATAAGAATTATACATAACATAAAATAATTAACCATACAGAACTTATAATATTACTTCACATGTAAATGTAATACATAATATCAAAAATATATCTGCTTTTGAATATTGGTCACACAGTTGCACATCTTTTATATATTTAATTCCTCTGTATGTGTGATGTCACCGTACTCCTCCTAAACGTCTTAACCGATTTACGTGCGGTTTTCAGAAAAATAAAGATCTTTGGGCTGTGCGTGTTCGTAGATATTAAAATCTTCAATCGAATCGTTAAAAAGAAGTGCGGAGCATAAATGTTTTATTCGTCGATCTACCAGGGTTGCATTTGAGGAGAATGCATTTGCAAAAAAATGGAAAGATATTGTTTTTTGTGTTGAAAAAAAAGGTTGTTTTTGAATGTTTACAAACAGCATTTGTTTTTTGTGGATCTCAATCAATCAGATTATTTTCTTAAATTCCTTATAATTTCTCCCCATTTATTTCTTTTAATTGGATTTTTAGTAACACTAGAATAGTATTAAATTCAATACATTTAAAAAAATCGTATTCCTACATAAGTACACCCCTTTGTTGGTAAGACGACCGAAGCTTGACGTTTGCAAAAAGAATGCCATATTTGAAAAAATATATTTATTTTATGTTTTGGAGTTTAACTATAAACAAGTTCCTAGGTACCTACTAATCAATGAAAAGTATTTTTCTAAGCTAATAGTAGGCAAGCCAACATTCGGGTAGGACAACGTCTGTCGGGTCCGCTAGTTATAATATATAATACAACTATAGTTGACCATACAGTGTACATTTATTATGTGCCTACAAACAGAACTGCATATAACCTGCATATTATAGGCTGCGGATTCAACGCGCAACATCATAACTTTATTTTTTTGGAAATTTCATTTTTAAAGGAAGTTATAGCTATGTTATTAATATTAATACAATTTCATTTCTGATTACACTTATTACAGGTTCTATTAACAAATGAATTTGATAAAGATGTCTTCACTCTCGTGGTATTAGGGAGAAATAAGTTGAAAAAAAATGATGATCCGTTAGGGTCTGGACACACCACCACGGCGCGGCGTCGTGTACGGTTGCAGCGCCGGCTCACGACACATCCGCTCTGCAGTTGATATATCTCAAAGTATTCGTATTACGGTTCGTACTCAAACTTGCAGTTTTTGTCTAAATATGGAGCGCGAAAGACGTATTCTTAATAACAAAAGAAGAAGAACCGGTAAGCCTAGGCTTAGCAACATGACCATTTTTGTCTCTTCTTTTAACAACTCTTTACTCGTGGGTTCTACCAAAAATATTTTGGTAATTTTTTGTAGTAAACGAAATTTCCTACAATTTACTCATAACACATGTTTTTTATAAACCTTACACTCACTGAAATACACTGCTCAATTTTTTCTCCTAATCAAATCGGTCACAAAAACTCACTTTGTATTCTTGACATGAAAACATGTCATAGTAAAAATAAAATTATGTTTTTATTACGTAAGTGGTTAGTAGACAGAACGTTCCTATATTGATTTATTATTTATGTAAAACATTTTTTTTATCTCTCACTGAATACATTTTTGTTATTTTCTTTTCGTTTAATTTCTTTCTTATTTCATTTACATTTTTTAGATCTTAATTTAAATATGTACTTTTAATTTTTTTATTTTTTTTTTCCTGTAGATATAAAATTGAAATTCTCGATTTACTTCGTTTAATTAATTTTTTATCCTGTTTTGATTACATTTATTCGCACATACTATTTATATATGTGTTTTATTCCGTATATTTAAAATTTATTCAAGTAAATTACTATTCTTTAATTTTAATTGAATTATTTTACTCTATTTTCTTATTTAAAAAAAAATATAAATCTATTTCTTTAAACTATTTTTTATGATTATTATTTAATACGTATACAGTATTATGTCTGTACTCATATTATTTGATTAATTAATTAAAAACTAATGTCTGAGCACCCGATGACAAACTATTATTGAATAGTTTTTCGGGACAAAATATATCTTAATACTTTGTTTTCTTTATAATGTATTAATATTGTAATAATGTGAATACTTTATTGAATAAAGACGTTCATTACTGCGGGATAGTGGGATATATTTTTTTTTCTATAAACGCGGTAAAAAATAAATCATACTACTAGGTTTCTTGAAAATGAGTTTATTTTTTTTAAATAAAAAAAATCTTAATAAAAATGAAAAACTTTGAACAACGTCACAAGTTTTTCCAAATTAACCAGTGATCGAGTAGTGCGATAAATTTCCGGTTTCAGGGAAGCCAACTCAGTAATCTGCAGAACTCTCCGATGAGAACGTGTGGCGTCACGGGGTGTAATTTTAAAATTACATAAGTTTACAAAATCATAGCTCTGATAATACGGCACACAAAAACATTTTTTCAAGTTATTGGCTTATTTTGATAGTCTCTTAACAAATGAAAAACCACTGAGCTTTCTCAAAGAATACTGTGTTTTTTAGATAGTTTCCCCAAACTTAAAAAAAAACTAATAAAAACTGAATCTCAGATAGTAAAGGGTTAAGAAAAACATATTTTGCACGTTAGTTGTAGGAAATTTTATTGTCTATAAAAAACTGGAAGAAATATTTTTTTAGAACGCAGAGGTAAAGAGTTGACAAGCAAAAGTCTGAAAAAGTGACAGAAAAGTGGTCATATTGACGCGCGTACTCAGGCTCGCCAAGTTAGAAAATTTGGGTTTTTATTAAGGGCTTTTTTTATTTATTGAAAAAAAATATTGAAAAAAAGCATGAAATAACAAATGGTTGGTGCATACATAATTAATAATTACGTTTCTACTTCTTTAATACAGTGAAAACTCGTGTTTAGTGAGGGATTTTGTTTTACATTAATTTTTATTTTTATAAACACAATTAAAATATCATTTACATTTTATTTTCACTACATAAAACAATTTTATTTAAATATGATATTTCATTCTAGTTCTATTACCCTAGGGACATAAAATATATTTAAAATCGAAAACAACATGACATTTTGCAAGGTAAACTGTACTTGGCAACTGGAATATTAAGTGAATAACCAAAAATATCTTTATTTTACCAATATCTTCGAGTATTTTTTCACACCCGGTAACGAAGACCTAATGTTGATAATATTATGAGTAGAAAGTGCGATGCAATTTAATTTGGCCACCGTGTTTTTTACGCTTCTCCGTTTGTAAATTCTAGTTTGAAATGAAATATTACGTAAAATGAATATTGAAAATCCCCGTATGATTTTGAATCGGGTTGTGGTCCCGTGACTAGTGTCACAGACTCACGGATCAGAGGTCCAAGGTTCGCAGTGTTCGCATCCCGCTCTACCATAACTTGGTTCCTATTTTAGAAAAGTGAGTTATTTTCAATTCGTTGAAAATGGCCCCAAAATTGAAATATTCTGGTAAATTATAAGAACACACATATTTCTTTTTTATTTAAAAAAAAAATGTTTAAACGTAATTCCTACTCTTGTACATGGAGGTCAGTGCTAATTAAGCTGCTGACGTCACTGCGATTTGAGTTTTACGGGTTCCCGTAAGTTATGAGAAGTGAGAAAGAGGAAAGCGAATTTTTCACTGCCTAAGATTAAATTAATTGGACATGATCAATTCGCCGAAATGGTTACAAAACTTTTTAAAAGCCTTTAAATTATTTTTGGAAGCCACCAGATCTGTAAATTCGACAAGACCTATAACAGGGCCACGGATAGTAGCAAGAAGCTCCATTCGATAATCATAGGGAGGAGAAAAGAGATAAGACCACATAATGTGTTAAAAGGATTGATTAGGATATCCGAGGCCCAACTACAGTGCCTTATTACAGCACAGTACACTGTACTTGAGAAAAACCAAATATATTTTTTGTGTTCTCCTTGAGTGCGTCAAGCATCTTAACCGCTACACTACAGAAGCCGCCTCAATTTTGCTTTATTTCTTTATCATATTTTTTCAATCGATTCGTCTGTTGATTTTTCTGAAGTTAACGAGCTCAAACCTTTATCGACTTAAGTGAGATAGATCTGATAAAATTATTTTACTTACTGAGCAACGTCTGAAAATATTTGACGATTTTTTCACTTCTTAGACCAGTTGGTTTAATCATTAATATATTAAGTCTGTTCAAAAAACTATTTCAAAAAGTTATTTGATAATAGGCTATGTTTGAAAAACCGTTCCAAGCCATTGAAACTTTCTTCGGTACACATTCTTGTATATTTCGCTATTCATGTGTGTTTTGAGCATCCGCTTTGGTTACCTACATAAGTAAGTACTGACATTAGCTTTGTTTTCGAACGCGGTCAACACCGTTCCGAATTCAAAAGTGACAGAACACCAAAGACATGGCTTTTTTTTTAATAGGACATGAACATTTAAAAATTTGTGTTTTATTGCTATTTGATAAATTATTGTAATTTTTCTAAACAGTTTGCTCTAATAAATACATCTAAAACCATAGAATTAAGAATAGTCCAGAAACCGCATACAAACATCAAACAAAAGGCGACTAAACTACTCATAAATGAGTAGTTTTACGTTTGACCCATTAGTTTCTTTGTAGACGTCGCTCAGTACCCAACTCCTGATTTGAATTCAACTATACCGTGTTGTATCCTTTTTAAGTGTAGAAATACTGCTAGGATCTTAAAGAAACATAGGCATAGTTGGCATACCTTTGAAAATATTTCGAAGCTATCTCACTGACAGATACTGTGCGGTTCAAATCGGAAAAGAATCTAGTGATCTAGGTAGGATAACTTGTGGAGTTCCGCAGGGGTCAATCCTTGGTCCACTCTTGTTCCTTATTTATATTAATGATATCACTAAGTGGGGGTTAAAGGGGACTCTTCAATTGTATGCCGATAATACAGTCATTTTTTATCATAATAGTAACCTAAAAGAACTAGAAAAAATAATGAAGACAGATTTCGATAGTCTTGCCGACTGGATGCGATTAAACAAATTAAGTTTGAATATGAAAAAAACATCATATATGATTTTTGGGAACAAACAGGATTTGAAAATTAATATTTCTCTAGGAACTGGCTATATTGAAAAGACCAATGTTACTAAATACTTAGGACTATATGTTGACTCTCAACTTTCATGGAAATACCAATATGAACATGTTAAATCAAAAATAGTACCCGTAACTGGCGTTTTGCATAGACTTCGTGGTCTGCTTCCTCACTCTGTTTTGTTTGCCGTCTATTACGCTATGATACATTCTCACCTATCCTATTTATGCTGTATTTGGGGTTTCGCTAACAAAAACCAGATTTCTGAGATTCAAGTTCTTCAAAACCGTTTGAAATGGGATTCCCATGTCAAGGATATTTATCGTAACACAAAAATACTTCCTTTCAAGGTAATGGCACTGTATGACATCACTAACACTATTTCAAACATCATAAACCTTTCTGCTCACACAAATTTAAAACTTACATTTAATCATGAAATTCACAACTATAATACACGACATGCAAAAAATCTTCACATTTCTAAATTTTGTTCCACGAAGTTCGGCAAAAGGTCTCTGGAATACATTGGTCGTATACAATTTAATAAACTGCCTGATGACCTTAAAAATGAAATGTCGAGTGGTAAATCTCAAAGACCAGAAATGAAGACCTATTTCTTGAATCTTTTTGAAAGTGATAGTTTTTAGCTCAGTTTCTGTGAATAGTCTATATATTGTGTTTTAGGTTTAAATGTTTTTCTTTTCTTTTTTTAATATTAAGTTCACAGAATGTTTAAATGTTTTTATTTTCTTTTTTAATATTAATTTCACAGAATGTTTAAATGTTTTTCTTTTCTTTTTTAATATTAAGTTCACAGATTGTTTGAATGTTTTTATTTTCTTCTTTAATATTAAGTTCACAGATTGTTTAAATGTTTTCTTTCCTTTTTTAATATTAAGTTCATAGATTGTTAAAATTTGTTAAAATTTTTATTGTTTAAATGTATACATAGTATGTATTGTTACAAGAAATGTACTATTTTTTTTATGTACCATCCCAAATGAGTTTTCTCGTACAACTCCTGGGAATATAATATCATGATATTCATGTCTTATATGTTTTATTAATAAATAAAAGGATGGGGTCATATTTAATGTTTAGTTAGCAAACAAATGTGTAAGTAGCAAATACATTACTAAAAATTTTATTATTTTTCCATCTGTCAGATTGTCGAAGAAATCAATATGGACGTTTCGTTAGTGTTGCCAGGGTAGTAATTTTTTTTACCCTACTTTGCTCATCTAACGAGAGAACTAATGAAAATTGGACCTCGGATCAAACAACTCTATGGTGGACCGACATTATCTTATAAACATCAAATATTAATTGATATAAAAATATCCGTTTTATGTAAAAAAAAAAATTGTTTTATGTTTTAAGTTCAAAGTTCACTGATTCAATTACTCTTATTAAATAACCCTTTACTTATCTACTCTGTTGTGTCAATCAATATTTCTGGGTGAACAATAAAATTTTAGAGAAATAAACAGATTGCTTTTTTTACCTTACGTGTTATGATTATATTTTTTCCCAACCTGCAACATTACGCGGCGACATCACAAATGCGCGCGGCGAAAGTGAGGCACAGTAGGGGAATTTTCGGACACAGTTCAATGTATTCAAATATGATTTTACGCTCCTTCTGGACTATTCTTAATTCTATGTCTAAAACGTAAAAAACATTTTTTTTATGAAAAAACTTTTGGAAAAAAAATCATTATCATTCCCTTTCGGCACCTATTGGTGTATAGGGCACTGCATTGGTACACCAATCGCAGCGTATCTTGATCATCTTTTTTTTGTTACGTGAAGGTAAGATGATCCAGTGATCAGTCTTACGGTTCAGGTACCTAATACATAAAACCTCAATTTCCTTAAAACTCTGTGAATCTAAATCCGAATATTCTCCGCTCAATGAGCCTTCCCATCTCTCTTGAGATGTCCTTCAATCACGCGTTCGTTTTTCCGACGAGATTCGGCGAATCGAGGACGATAGCCTCGTAGAATTTCTTCGTACGAGTCATTCTCTTGCGTTGCATCATTCGCCTGCCATTTCACGTCTCCACACCAGCTTTCTCCAGCCAGGAACTGGCGAGGAGTCGTCGAACTGGTGACGTACTGCTGGGGGTCATTGTCACTTGGTACACTTAAGGAGACGCCTTGAGCCCGAAGGCTTTGGCAGCCATGACCAGACAACTCTCGCCATTTTAATAAAAGATTTTTATTATTTTATATATTGTATTTTTAATATCGGCCATTTGACAGCATTAAAATTTTGCTAAAACTATACTGTAGAAAAAAAAAGATTTGCTACTAAAATACATTGTTAAAAAAATAAGAGAAAATCACTACCAAATAAAAAAAAATTAATTTATTTTGCTACTACTACTACAACTACTACCATCACGCCATTTCCCAGTAGGGGTAGGCAGAGAGAATGGACCGCCACACACGTCTATCCTGGCATACACTCCTAGCCTCTTCCACATTCATACATCTTGTCATACATGCCCTTCGGTTCTGTCTGCTTTTGACATGACCAGACTTAAGATTTTGGTTTATCTGATCATGCCACGTCTTCCTTGGTCGTCCTCGTCTAACGTTGCCGTTCATTTTTGCCATATATACTTGTTTTACCATTCTCTCGTCGTCCATTCGTTCTACGTGACCAAACCATCTCAGAGACCCTTTCTTAATCTTATCAATTATACTTGTCTCAGATTTACACTTGTAAAGTAATAGTAATTAGTATTTAACTGTGTAGTAAAAAAAAAAAAAAATATTTTTCAATATTTGTATGTATCCACTTACCGACTTTTCTGTGTCTACCAGTTTCGCGACGTATCTGGCTCTTCGTTAAGACGTAAATTTAACTAACTCTCAAAACTTAATACACACCTTCACAATAGTTGTTGGACTAAAATATAAAACCGACATGCCAATTTGAAATAGGTCCAATGGGTAAATTCTGATTTAGATTCATACGGTTTCTGGGTGCATAAAACACAGCATGAGATCTTTATGATATAATTTTAGAAATCAGACATGATTCTGTCAGATAAATCTCTTCACAACATTGTAAATTTCTGCTTTTTTACTTCACTAAAATCAACAGATGGAAGAATTGAAGAAATTTCGATGTTTAAACATAGGCAGAATGGTAAATGTTACACATTTTTTAAGTGTCCACTTAAACCAGTTATTAGACCATCTTTCCTCTCAAGATAAAACATCATTAAGTCTAAATCTAAAAACAATTCATATTCAAATATCGAATTGAAGGCGCTGTGGCGCAGTTGGTTAGACGGCCAACTGTAAATCTGGCTTCGCGGGTTCGATTCCCGCTAGTTGCAAGAAAAAAATCCAAGAAAGATTTTTTCTCAATTGGTCTGGGTGTTGTGGTGTATTTTTCATTACCTCCTTCCATATCCCCTCTATCCCACCTGCTGACAAGCCTCAAAATAGAGGCTTAGCGGGGAAAAATAAAAAAATATATTAAAAAAAGTAGGTACCTAGGTACTTGTTAAATAAATTATATTCAAGTAAAGAATTATTTTTGCAAATGTCAAACTCCGTTTTTCTCACCAACAGGGGTGCACTCTATTTAGTAATGGAATTTTCAAAAATGTATCGAATATCAGTTAAAATTATTTTAGTATTACCGAAAATCCAGTAAAAGAAATATATGGGGAGAAATTATTAGGAATTTAAGGAAATAATCTGATTGGGATCCATAAAAAACAAGGTTATTTGTTAACATTCAAAAACATACTTTTTTATCGAGAGAAAAATTACATTCTTCCGATATTTTTGTATTTGCATTCTTGTCGAATGCAACCCTGGTGATGGATGAAAAAACATTTACGCTCCTTAGATTTTAATAGCTATAAATATACTCGTCGCAAAGATCTACATCTCACTGAAAACCGCTCGTCAATCGGTCCAGTTGTTATGCAGCCTATAGAGGACACACGTGCGAACATAGCCTTTTATATTTTTAGATTACAATGAACTTCTTTTGAGAATTTTCAATGCCAAACTTGAATGTTTCAAAAATTTTATTTCTGATGAATAGATACTATTCGTGGATACTTTTATAATATTTTTTCATATTGTTATTCATCTGTCAAACTGCGTGTTTAAACGAGTGACGAACATTAGCAGTAGTAGTATGCAAAGTACACCATCTTGTTTTTCAACTTTCGAAAGAAAGATTTCTTGCTCCAATTCCGCAACGAAATTGGACGCGCAAAAAAGAATCTAAAAAACGTATTGAAATTTATTGCAACAGAGAGGGAAAACATTTTTGAGACAGAAATATGGATGTCTAAACTTTTTATTATTTTTATTTAGTTATTTAATTTTACAATACACCGAAGGGGTATTTACAAAAACAACACAGGTAAGGACAAACATAGTAATAATTTTTAAATAAACATAAGAGCTTACCGCAATGCAAAATCAGAAGTAATACTTTGCGTAGTAAAAAAAGAAAAAAAACGTGCAATGAAAAAAAATAAAAAAAATAGCAGCATTTAACCTAGCCGGACCAAAGAGGGTGATTCGAATCCCCCATAGACCGATTTTAATTCAATAACTCAAGTATTATTGAAGCTATTTGCCGTTAATTTTTTGTAATCGTAAATTCATAGGAAGAATCATTTTCCGGTTTTAGTTTTTAAATTTTGAAAAAGTTGTTTTTTTTTTAAATATTAAAACAAAAAAAGAAGTAAATAATACTAGGGTTAATTTCACTTTATGTACGTAAGCATTCGAAAAACTAACAAAAATTAATAAAATACACGAATGAGTAAAATATGTCTACGCGGAAACATGAATAAATTATTGCAAGATCATAAACACTTTTTTTTTTATTCTTAATTTGATTTATTCTCCTGATGCCATATACAAGTAGGCGCTGGGGACGTTTGATCGCCCGTTCGGATCATGTGTAATTTTTGGATGCTTAGTGGGGGAAAGGTTAAAGTAAATAACGAAAAATGTTATAATTAAAAAGCATATTTTAAGCGATAAAAAAATAAAGTTAAAAAAATATTGAAAATAAATAATACGAAAAAAAAATGTTAACAAACTTATATTTAAAATAAATAATAATAGTTAAATTACAGTAAGTTTATAAGATCACGATAATACATATCAATTTACAGGGCTTATGACCTGCCTGGTTTATGTGGCTGTTTTATACACTGAAACATTTATCATTCTCCCTCCGTCTGTACATCCATGTTGCTTCAATAGGGAAACACCACGTCTTTTTTCTATGATTTTTTTTATACTTTTTGCTATTGGAGATGCATTCTTTTTTATCTTACTTATAATGTATAAGGTTTATATTTACTTCAAAAGGGATAGTAATTTTTTCATTTCCTTAAAAATACAATATTCTACTAAATTTAATTCAATGAAAAACTTTATTTAGTTCATAACATATGTTTATAATTTGTAAGGATCAGGTGGGATGTTTCGGCTGTGACCTGTTTGAGGAGCTTCTCCGCATTGGCTCTAGTGACGAGAAAACCACAGAAAACTCGTCAGGAGAAGGCGGACTATTGTAACTCGTCAACAGACCCTCCGATCCACTTGAAGAGTGTTCGCCATTTAGTCTCCTGCCATCATTGATACCTTTTATTGCCTTTACTACATCTATCATGATGTATAATGTTCTCTCTTGACAAGTCTTTATTACTAATTATTACATAAACATCGTGTAAATCAACATTATTTACATTTTATTTTTTACATTTTTTTACACCACAACAGGCAAGGAGGCCCTATTACAGTGGTGAATTACATTACAGAACAACCAGGCTTGAGAAAAATCACTTTTTTTTTTTTTTCTGTTCTCACCGGGAATCGAACCCGGAACCTTCCGTGCGTGAGTCAAGCGTCTTAACCACTACACCACGGAGGCCGCCATACCATGATGTGTAATGTTTAATAACTTTGTAAATATTTATAGAAACATAATTTTCAACTAAATTGTGACGGAGGCATTAAGGGAGACAAGGATAGAGAAAGCTTTTTTTTTTCTTCTTATAATTTGAAAAAAATATATATATACAGAAAGTAAATTCTTTAAAATAACCTGACTGACAAAGAGTCCCTCAGGACTCTATAACAGTTGCGGGCGGAGGCGTGTTTACTCCTGCAATGTTGATTTTAGTGTTAAAGAGCTGTAAAAGAAATAAAATTCAAGCTTATTACAAATCTAAAAAATAAATTATAACGAAATATGAACCTTGAACCATTGACATATTGATAGATAGGCGCACCCTCCAGAGTGGAATATTTTTTAAAATAATGACACGAAATCGTACCCATAGTTACTAAATATATTTATTTGTACCAGAGACGCATTTAAATGATTTATTTTATTTATTTATAATATAAACAGATGTACTGGTTACATGATTATAAATCGAAACTTTGAAAAAATGTATGTATAAAGCTTATTGGGCCTGCCATCCAATAACATGTAATCGGTTAATTTTACTAAAATAAAGCGACGACAGCTTAAACTATATTAAAAAATATAGATTAACTCGCTTAGCCCTTATTTAGAGGCTTGTCAGCAGGTGGGAAAGAAGAGATATGGAATGAGGTTTTGAAAAATACACCACAACACACAGAACAATTGAAAAAAAATATTTTGTTTAATTTTTTTCTTGCAACTGGCGGGAATCGAACCCGTGACGTCAAATTCACAGTTAGCCGTCAACGTGGTATCAACTCATTTTATGTTTGAATATGCTGACTTTTTAAATGTTTTGTTTTCAATAAATTAAGTGCATAAAATTAGTATACATATTTAATAACAGGGAATCTATATATAATGAATTAATATAAAATGAAAACGGGGTGTTCTCTGTTTATGATAGTCTCCATCTAACATGGTTCAGCCTGTTCTAAGATGGAGAATTTTTATCTTTTAGAGCATAAGTAGTCCTATACTAATAAAACAATAAAAAAAAAAACTAAAGCTACTTAATTATAAATGCCTAGCTAATCAAATGTAAGAAATTAAAAATTGTTATTATACTAATATAAAGTTTATACATGTGTCAAGAATGCATGTTACTTAAACATGAATAATATAGTATAATAAATAATAAAAAAACAAATATAAAGTAATGAAATACATAAAAATATAAATAAATAATCGGGTTGTGGTCCTGTGGCTAGTGTCTCGGACTCACGGACCAAAGGTCTGTGGTTCGAATTCCACTCTACCCCAACTTGATTCCATTTTCTAACATTGAGTTATTTACAATTTTTTTAAAAAGGCCCTCAAAATTTAATATTAAGGTAAATCATAGGAACGCAAATATTTCTTTAAATAAAAAAAAGTCTACCAATTATATAAAGTATTAAGTTTTTTGATCTTCATGTATTTTTCAAAAAACCTCTGGCTACTCTTTTTTTAGATTATTTTAAAAAAAAATTTTTTTAATTTATTTAATAGCATAATTATACATTTTTACAATAAAAAAAAAAATCACTTGTTATATTTTTACTAAAACTAAAATCCCACCAAGCCACTTTTTGTAGCTTGTTGGTAAAGATTATATTTATACTAACTTAATAATATTATTTACATTTATAAAAACAATGAATAACAGATAAAAATTAACAGCCGGAAAGATCAGAATAAACATGTTTATACAAATAATAATATATAAATTCATTTTTTGTGAAGTTATTTTTATTTTTATTTTTTTTGTATGCTTACATACATGTTTTATATGTTATTTTTCTTTTTCTTTTTAAATGTCCATGTTTTAATGTTGTTTTTCTATTTTTATATATCTAACTGTATTCACTGTATTTTTATATATTATGCAGTAAAAGGCACTTGTGCCGTATTATAAATCAATAAATAAATACAACTGTTAGGGATTACTATTATTACTTACGTACTGCGCATTAAAATTAACCGTTAATTAAGTTTTAATTTTATTAATTATTTTGGAAAGAGGCCTCATTTTCATAACAAAATAAATGCATAGAAAGTGGTAACCTAGATTCAGTTAATCCTATCATAATACGAGGTTTAGTAGGTAACTGTTACTCGGCACGTAAGCCCGTCACAAGTTGCAGGTATTAAGACAAACTTATCTCAAATGAACCTACATAGAACTGCCTCTCTAACTCTACAGTTAGGCAATCAAACCTTCCCACAACGTAAACACAACCTACTCAAGACCTTTTAACTTTCCGATTGACTTTCTAATCTATGAAGATTTTCCAGAGATAGCCAACAGTCAGAAACACGAAAAAGTTCAGTGGTTCAATTTTTTTAAATTTATTAACACTGAAGTACTTGCGTGGACTTCTATAGTAATCCAGGATGACACTAATTTTTTACCCGAAGGGATTTGTGACTTATTCCCTGTATTCTTTAAGTACAGACAGGCGCCGTGGCGCAGTTGGTAAGACAGCTAAAAGTGAAACTAGCGTCGCGGGTTCAATCCCCGCCAGTTGAAAGAAAAAATCAAAAAAAAAATTTTTTTCTCAATTGGTCTGGGTGTTGTAGTATATTTTTCACGAATGAAAAATAATAATGGTTACGTTTTTTTTAAAATACAAAAAATGATTAAATATTTTTTTATTTATTTTATTTTATTTTATTTTTATTTTGCACCACAACAGGCCAGGAGGCCCAATTACAGTGGTGAATTACATCACAGAACACCCAGGCTTGAGAAAAATCCCATTTTAATTTTTTTGTTCTCATCGGGAATCGAACCCGGAACCTTCCGTGCGTGAGTCAAGCGTCTTGACCACTACACTACGGAGGCCGCCGATGTAATGTAATATAATGTATGTAAGGTTTAAAGTAAAACTCTTACGTGTGTTATGTTATTATGTATTGATTGTATTCTTTTATGTTTATATTGGGGTACTCAATTGTAAACATTATAATTTTTTTATAATACCTTTAAAAATAATTTTAATTTAATTATGTTTTAAGGAATTTTGATGATTATTTTAAGTCTGACTGACTCATCTTCATTATTCCCTTTCCGAACCTAATGGCGCATAGGGCACTGCATTAGTAAACTAATCGCAGCGAATCTTTATAATTTTTTGTTACATTAAGGTAAGATGATCAGTCGTACGCTTCAGGTACCAGTCCAAGCACAATTATGAATTCTTGTGTGAAAACACCGTTTTAAATAAATATTTAGAATTAACCATGTCGAGAATCGAACCCGAGACTTCTTGCATGGTAGGCAAACGCGCTGACCATTACACCACGAGGCCACCTGACTGACTACAAAACCTTAAATATGCATTTTAAAGATGTTATATTGAATTAAACCTCATACAAACTCTGAATGTATTAGGTTACATTCATTTTCATGAAATTTTGACAACATGGAATTTTCAAAAGGTTTTTTTTGTAAAACAGTCTGGCTGTTTTAAGCAGAAAATAGAATTGACCTTCCCGAATGTAATAACACCAATGTCTATTTTTTTTAAATTGTGAAAAGTTATTATACCTCTACGCAAACAGCGCACTAAATTTAGTGAACGCGCATTTGCGGTCGCAGGCCCAATGGCATGGAATGCTTTCCCAGCAGAAGTGCGAGGCTGTAAAAGTGAAGTGATGTTTCGGAAAAAACTTAAAACCCACTTGTTTTCTAAATCATTTGAATAAATCGGTAGCATGTGGCAACAAAATAAATTGTTTAAATTAAATTCCAAATTTTAAAGCTTCAATTAAATTAATTTAACAATAGAACCACTATGTAAAGCGCCCTTGAGGTATTTCATTACGAAAATGGCGCTATATAAGTTATCCTTAATAATAATAATAAAAAGACGACGTTGTTTCTTAAGCTCGAGGTTCTTTATTTAACGCCGGGTACGTATCGATGGTTGACGACGCCAGTTTAATAACACGGAATGGCATTCGCATTCACAAGAAAGAGGTAACAATTTGCGTCATAAGATTTCTCTCTCCACTGTCAAGTTCAAAGAGCCAATCATTATAAGGCGGCCTGTAAAATATTGTCGGCAATCACAACTATATAACACCGACTTTTCCACGGCCAGCGGAGTGCAAGAAATATTATGAAAGTGGGTTGCCCGAATTCGTAAAAAAGAATCATCATGATCGTCATCATTTCACCTCTGCTCCCCAGTTGGAGCTTGCGGCCGATTTCACACCGGTTCACATAAAACCGAATATAGTAAAAATAAAATTCATGATTTTATTTGATATTCTGATCAGAAACGCGCATAAAAAGTATAGTTTAATAATTGCCTTTCAGAAAAGTTATTTATTTAAGATTTTTTGCGGATAAAGTGCTCATAGAATTCTAATTTTAAAAAAAACATCACATTGAATTATGTTTGTATTTTGAAATGTACGATTGCAGAATGTTTGTGTACATTGCATCTTAAATCTTTCCTAATTCGACCAGATAACCGAGTATCACATGTTATTTTTTTAAATAATTTCACTTCGCCTGTTTATTTGAGAGTGCTCTCTTAACTTATATCACAGCATGGGCTATCTCTTCTTTCTCGTAATGAGAGAACCCTTTAAATACCCATTTATCGCTCTGTTTTTTTATCTTCTCTTTTACAGTAGTCGCTACTCGATTATGGAATAATCTACCCTCTTATATTAAAGACTAGAGATAGAAATGTCACTATTTAAATGTTTGAGTTGTGTCTTTTCCTTCTTCTTTCCTTTTATTATTGTTATTATTATAGATAACTTATATGGCGCCATTTTCGTAAAAAAAAAACATCAAGGACGCTTTACATAGTGATTCTATTGTTAAATTAATTTGATTGAAGCTTTTAAAATTGTAATTTAATTAAAACAATTTATTTTGTTGTCACATGCTACGGATTTATACAAATGATTTAGAGAGCAAGTGGGTTTTAAGTTTTTTCCGAAACATCACTTCACTTTCACAGCCTCGCACCTCTGCTGGGAGAGCATTCCATGCCATAGGGTCTGCAACCGCAAATGCGCGTTCACTAAATTTAGTGCGCTGTTTGCGCAGACGTATAATAACTTTTCCTCTCGCCTTAGACGTAGCTGATCTAAGCGTGAGACGCCTGTCAGCTAGTTCATCTGGAATGCATAGTTCCCTTAGATATTCCGGAGCAGAGTTGTGCAGTGACTTATACATAAGCCAACAGAGTTTGAATTCGACCCTCTGTGGAAAACGTAGCCAGTGTAGTTCCTGAAGTAGTGGAGTCATATGACTGAACTTAGAGATTCCGAAAATAAGTTTTGTTGCGGCATTCAATACAGATTGTAGGCTAGCTCCAAGAATCGCCTGAAACTCTATTATATATCCTCAGAATCCTAAACTTCCCGAATTTTACTGTTTTTTTTTTAATTCGCATTTTTACCCCATTACAAATTACAACAGAGATGGGGAACATTTTAGAGAAGATAATGTGGAAGTCTAGCCATTTATAGGGCTTATGACCTGTTGTTGGCTGGTTTAAGTGGCCACTTTACACTCATATTACTTCAACTCTTCCATCTGTTGATTGAATGAAGTTAAAAGAGATTCATTTGATAGAATTATTTCCCATTTCGCAACGCCTAAAAACAATTTTTAAATTTAAAACTTCTCCTTGGACCAGTTGGTTTTATAACAATATTTTGAGTCTGTCCAAATGTTTGTCGACAAAAAGCTGGATTTCACGCCTTAGGAAGACATTAAAATCAACAAATTACAACAGAGATGGAGAACATTTTAGAGAAGGGAATGTGGAAGTCTCGACATTAACAGGGCTGATGATCTGTCGTTGGCTGGTTTAAGTGGCCACCTTTTTCTTTTCTTGCTTCCTCTTTCTCTCTCCTTCCAAACTCACTATCTGATCTCTCAATAAGGACCTTCAGCCCTACGGGAAATTGTATCCAAATAATGTTTTGCTCACGCGCGGTAAAAATTCGATGTTTCTTGAAAATGTACGAAAAAAATTAGAGGAAATATTTCAATAAAAACGCACACTTTGTTTGACGTCACTGGTTCATATGTACCAACCAATGATGGAAGAGCTGTGAAGGATATCCGGTTGGCTTACCGTAAACGAACCAATGGGAAGAACTAACAGAGAACAACCTATGACGGCACATGCGGAGTTATTTCAGAAATAAAAACCTTAATAAAATTATAGCGCTGATAATACGGAATGAAAAAAAAAATTCCGCTGAGTTTAATAGTATATTAAAAAAAAAAAAAAAACACTTGAATTTCCTCTTGTTGTTATTTTTGTTAGTTAATTCGGTTTTTTTCTATGCTTCTATCTTTTGATACACATTAATGTTTTTTTAGTACAAATTTTTGACCAACTCTTCTTTTGACCAGTCTGTTTTTTTATGGCTGAAAGATATTGTTTTTAGCATTAAGTCCGCCAAAGTATTTATTCACTGTGCTTGAAGTTTTAAATAAATGAAATTAAAGGGAGTTTGAAGAAAAGTGGCTAGTATTATTTAATTATACATCAACGGTTCAAAGAACCTTATACAAAAAAATAATAATTTACAGAAATAATCACAGCAGTGCACAACAATCATGTAGTACAAAGTATGAAATAATAAAATAATTAAAACTAAACAATTTAGTAAACATATAATACAAAAAGTTACAAAGAAACATTACATCTCTAAATAAAGATAGCAATAACCATGAGAAAATCTTAAGTACTAAATATAAATATAACACAGTAAAGTTGAAAAAAACTAAATAATCATAATGAAAAAATTAATACAACATTAGTACATAAAAAAAATAAAGTTTTTTTTGAGCAATCAAACAAAAATATTAAAAAAGTTAAATTACTAAATAATACCTCTATTTAGTGAAATCATCACCATCAGGTGGTTGGAAGAAGTTGCCATTTGGGAATAAATCCACCAATGTACTATTTAAAATTATGTCAAACATGTTAAATAAAGAAATAAAATTATGAACAAAGAGAAGGAGTGTCTGACCACTGTCAAAATAAAAAAAGCCCCGTACTTTGGTCACATCTTCCGCAATGAGAAGTAAGCCCTTCTCCAACTTATTATGAAGGGAAATATAGAAGCCAGGCGGGGTATGGGACGGAAAAGAGCATCATGGCTCAGAAATCTCAGACAGTGGTTTGGTGTGCCGGATGCAGCAGCGCTGATAAGATTGGCCCAGGGTCGTGATGAATTCAGAAAGATGGTCGTCAACCTCCGGTAGGAGCGGCAAAAGAAGAAGCAATTTGAATGTAGGTTGAATTTCACTGTTTGCAGAAATGTCCTGTGATATCATGGATTCGTTTTTTTTCAATCAGTTTCTTGACCCCTAGAGGTAAGTTTTCACGATTCTCCATGACAATGACCTCGTTCGGCCAACATATAACTTTCTTTCGCCCGTGTGATCAGGAGACTAGTTTGAGTTAGAATTAGCAGGTATCTATTCATACCTGCTACTTTCAAATCGTTCGCAATTTGCGAATTAGAAATCACATTAATATCCGATTCGCCACATGTAGTAATTATTATTTCAATCGAGATAAAATAAAGGCTGAAAAAATCTGCCCAGCATAGTGAAAATATTTTATTTAACTCTTGTGTGGCTGTAATGTCACACTGGGCGACATCGGATTCAAGAATTGATATGTCTCTCTTATTTTTTTAAATGATGAAGTCATAATTTTTTTAATCTTCAAATGGACATTTTCACACCGGATTTGAAAAGTAAAATTTGTATAAATATGCTGTATGTTATTACAAAAATGTTTATTCTTGCTACGCGAAGAATGAATGTCCGCTAATTCAGCGACACATCTGTATCTGGAGAGCACGAAGATAGAATTCATTACAAGAAAGACAAAGACGCTGTTCTGTGGCGGGTGTTCTGTAAAACAGATTCAATTGGTTAAAGAGTCACGGGGGCGCACGCGCGTAATATGAACGGCGTATTTATGATTTTGAATTCATTTTGCCATAACAGGGCTGTATTATGTTTATTTACATAAGTAATTGAAAAAGAATTATTAAACAGTATGTATTTTTTTTCTTCTTCAAATGTCTGAACTTAATAATATTCTGTCTTTTACTAGTGGTAACACGATGTTACATCACCGCGCGAAAAGGGATTATTTACCACAGTCTTTTAAAATTTAAAAAGTTAAAAAAAATGATTTCCTTTATGTCTTTCATATTATTATTTAATCAATTTTTCAATACCTTCCTCGACACTAAACACAATTACTAGAGTTATTAGACATTTCGCCCTGATTATGCAAAAGCAATAGAAAATAAACACAACTTTCAGTCAAAGAGGATTGGTCTACATCTTCAATAAAACTTACAACCTACTTCCATTGTTATTAAGGACAATTAGTCAAAACTATTATTTTCATATCACTGTTAATAAATGGATAATGGAGGTGGGACGCGCACCGATTGATGGATGGATCAGGCCGAATACGTAGAAATACGTTTTTATTTGTGAGTTCAATGTGTTCTCATTATTTCATGTATTAAACTAAAATCGCTTTGTTTTTATGTACCACTTATGTTGATCAACTAGTTTAATATATCAAATAATAATGTCTCACAAAGTAAGTGCTTCAAACATAAAAAATACATGTTCAAATTATGTTTAATATATATTCGAAACTACGATTTAATTATGTTTAATAAGGGATGTCTTAAAATTATATAAAATGTTTATCTCGGCACGGGACACTCCAGTGAGAGAAAAATTTTCTTGTATTGTAATTGTAAAATAACAAATTAACATAGATAAATTTCAAACAAACCATCACGCATTTATTCTGTAGCGGTAGGCAGACATTATAGAACGTTACATAAATTTTTGTTTTAATACATACCTCATTTCCTATACTAAATAGGGTCAAAGCACCAATGAATGACCGTTTAAGGTTCATCTTGTAGTGAAATCCACATTAAAGGTATAAATTTCATTATTTAAGCGTAAAAAATAAAAGATAACAATAAAAAACACATTATTTTTTCTAAGTTCTTTTACTTTTTTATTGGAATACGAGTATTACAATTATAATTAATATTACCATAAAAAATAGCAGAATCACCAGTAAATGACCACAGCTACCCCAGTAAAAATAGTACTCAGATTTAGTTACATCATAACATTATAAAACACCCTAACACATTAGAATATGAATATATTCAAATAATTGCATAAGAAATAGCATCAAATAAAACACTTACCACACCTTTCCTTATAAAAACACTATCAATCTCAGAACAATAACGGAAAGACGCACTATTACCTTTTGACAACTCACAGTTCAAAACTGATAAATTTGTTCCTTCCAAAAGATGTGTCCGCCTACTGCTTTTGTCATAGTTTCTGGTGTTAAAAGTTTTTTGATTTTTGATAAGTCCATCTTTATGTATTTGTTGAATATAGTCATTCCATATCTTTCTCGGTCTTCCTCGTTTTCTACATCCATCAAAATAAAATTCCGAATTATCACGAGTTTGTAGGTGTAGAGCTGTCAAAGAGTCCCCGACGGTGACTTGTTTCTAGGCTCGATATCTACACATGCAATACATCTGACACGATAGTGCCTTATGCACCACTTGGTGTGAAAGGTCAAACATGTGTAGGTATATATTAGTTAGATAATATAACTAGAAGCATACAATAATGATTGTATTAACAATAATTATATTGCCTCGATGCCGGTCGTACCCAATGAGGTGTTTACATAGAAAAAAAGCATTACTTAAAATTAAAATTAAAATTGATTGAATAAATAATTATACGTCAAGTAGTGGTGTGATGGTAAATGGGTATATTTGTCCATTTTTCCAAAATAAATATTTTTAAATAAAAAAAAAAGCTAAAATCTTCGGCTTTATCGTATTTATTATTTATTTATTTATTACCATATTCCATTCATAAAATAATATATGTATACAGAATTGCTTTGATTATATAACTAAGGTTAATTACCGCGTTTTTAGCTAATCAAAAAGTATTTAAAAACAGTAATCAATACATAAAAACAATGAAATTAAGGTAAAAAGGTTGTGAAAACATAGTAAAATAAATAGCAAAAACATAGTAAAAAATGTTGTAAAATAAAAAAAATCCTAAAAGATATAATAAAAATATATTAAAAACCCAATAAAATTCCTAGTAAAAACAAATTACATAGTCCAAGAAAAAGTAAATATATGTGCATATGACAAAAGGATTTATTATACTATCTCTCTCTAGAGTTATTTTATTTGTTTATTTTGGTTTACTCAAATAAAAAACACAATTCAAAAAAAACGTATCCCTAACATAGAATAGAATGTGGAAGGTGAATAAAATGTGGGGGTCATCTATTATTTTTACACTTTACAAACGAGGAAGAATTGAGTAAATATGGATGTTTAAACATAGACAGAATGGTGAACGTTACACAGTCTGTAAAATGACCACTTAAACTAGCCAATGACAGGTCATAAGCCCTGTAAATGTCTATTGAAAGCATCCACCACATACCCGAATCCGTTTTAAGGACTAAATGTCTTTCTTCGGATTCACTCATACAAACAAGCAGTTTTTTTTTTCATTACGAATTTATATTTCATCTTTTACTAACTAAATTCAGGAAGGAAAAGCGCGAACAAATATTTACATTTACAACTTTCAATGTCACTTTCACTGTCGCTCTAAAACCACCCCTCATCCTCTACAAGGTAGAGACATAGGGAAATATAAATAAAATAAATAAATAAACCCTTCACCCATTTCAAACCTCTTTATGTCGACAGTTTGGCCAGAACACCCAAGTTGAGATGTGAAAAGGCCATGAAAAAACGAAGAAGAAGAAGAAGTATGTCGACAGTTATAGGAAACGTTAGTTGCTACTCTCTGGAGCACCAAAACGCCCCCAGGTGATAGTCAAGGCCAGTAAATGTAAATGCAAATATATTATTATTATCAAAAACATTTTTCACTTTGTGGTATTACATTTTACACTTATTTGTTTATAAATTTGTACAAACCACTTTTTTTTTTTATTAGCTTTTTTTAAATTTTTTAAATTAATTTAAAAAAAAGGTAAATTGGTTTATACAAATTTATAAACAAATAGGTGTAAATGTAAATGTCTAGACTTCCATATTCCCTTATCGAAAATGTTTTCCCTCTCTGTTGCAACCAATTTAAATCTAAATTTTTTTTCAATTCAATTTATTTATTTCAAATATAACATGTACATTACAAAAATATATTCAATACGTACATATTATAAAAAAAGAAAAAAAAATACACGAAAGAGACTCATGTCAAAGTAGTCGAAGAATCCTGCTCCGGAAAACCCCTTCGGATACATGGAACATATCAATATCCAGAGCGATGTTGTTCAGCATAGCGGTAGCCCTTCCAACAGGCATAACCATAGGCAGGTTGGTCCTGAATATCGGAATATGAAACAATCTATGCTGACGCTGTCTTAGGTAATTATCAGGAACATACAAACCAATGCTCATCATAATTTCAGAATTATCGATCATACCGCGCAATAATCGATAAAAATGTGTGGTCAAATACACATTCCTTCTAGTCTCTAAACTGTTGTAGCCATGCATACCCTGGAGAAACTCGGTCGGGTAGAGCCAAGGATAATACCCGCACTCTCTCATGTAGAGATATCTCAGAAACTTCTTTTGGATTTTCTCTATCATAAGAGAGTACTTCAGTTCGTGTGGCCCCTAGGGAGGAAATCCAGCCAGTCTGCAAACATTTGAACATACTCAAAACATTGTTGAATAAAAAGTCTCCCACCGCTGATTATCTGTCAGTGAATCAACGCACAAACAACGATCCTGCGAATTAAGTCATCAGTTTTGTCACAATGTCATCGAACTTCGAATACTCGTTTGTCTTGCAGAATTTCTCTTCTGCTTTCGTCGACCCCGCTGAAAAGAAAGTAAGTGCCGAATATAGCACCCGGTGCTCGCTTGTGGCACATTTGTATCACATCACAAGGAGCTCGAGTGAACTTGGCACCTTGTGAAATCCGCACGTCGCGCGGTGTGTTGAACTCGGAACATCTCGATTACGTGGCGTTTACTTAACAAAAATGATTGTAATCGCAGGTGATAAAATATTTTTCAAATATGTCGTCATCATTCCACTATCTGCACCTAGTGGTGCATAGGTTACTGTATTAGCGATCCAATTGCAGCGTATCTAGATCATTTTTGTTACGAGGCAGCTAACCTGATCATCCAGTACTGAAACATTAAAATATTGCATTTATTTATTTATTTATTTATTTATTTATTTATTTATTAGTTTATACATACAATGTTACAAAATGGCACAAAAAACACTCTGGCAAAATTCTGCTAGTACTAGGAGTAGGCTCAGTATATGAAGGGTCGGCAAGCCAGAAATATTAATACGCCTAATGTTGCAATCGGTTCCTATATGGGCAAATGCCTGTTCTAAGAAACCGATTTTTTGCGGCAAATATGGTTTACGAATATTTTTCCTATAAATAAAAAAACGATATTGAAGAAATAAAAAAAAAACAGTTATAGCCCAAAAGAGAAGAAAAGAAAAAAAAATTAAGTTTACATTAAATGTAAAAATACAATTAAATACACAAATATAAAGCATACATACTTCGTACATACATATACACATACATACATATATACACACATATACATACATATATATATATATATACACACATTCATACACGATATATATGCACATGCGAAAATACAATAAATTTATATATGATTCAATGGGGTAGCATAATATTTAGATTACTATCTTTAATGAATTTTCCGATTCCTTACTTCCAATGTCTGTCAACCAAATTTTTAAATTTCTTTTCAAAACTGATGGTTTATCAGATTTCCAAAAAGACCACCGCATTGTAGAACCACCTTCATTTTTATTTTGTTGATAATTAATTTATATACTGTATTTAACGAACGACAAAACGCATCGAACCATAAGCTCTCTTATGATAGAGAAAATCTAAAAAAAGTTTCTGAGATATCTCTATATAAGTGGAGGTATTATCCTTGGCTCTACCCGACTGAGTTTCTCCAGGGTATGCTTGGCTTCAACAGTTTAGAGACTAGAAGGATTTTGTATTTGACTACACATTTTTATCCATTGTTGCGCGGAATGGGCGATAATCCTGAGATTATGATGAACATTGGTTTGTATGTTCCTGATAATTACCTAAGACAGCGTCAGCATAGATTGTTTCATATTCCGATATACAGGACCACCCTGCCTGTTGGAAGGGCTACCGCTATGCTGAACAACATCGCTCTGGATGTTGATTTGTTCCATGTATCCGAAGGGGTTTTCCGGAGCAGGATTTTCCTACTATTTTGACATGAGTCTCTTTGATGTATTTTTTTCTTTTTATAATATGAACGTCTTGAATTTATGTTTGTAAATAATGATAAAAAATAAAAAAATTAAACGTTTAAAAACACATTCCAATTTTCGGTTGAATTGTCAGAGTAAAAAGTACGTCTTATGGTCTAATAAATACGGTAATACATAATGTAAAAAAACTAATCATAAACTACTTGTAAAAAATGAATATTTAACATCATCGTTCCTTTTTCCGCATAGAATGGTGCATAGGGCACTACATTGGTACACCAACAAAAACCAAAAAATGTAGTGACATTTTTTTAAAAATATTACAACAAAGATTAAGAACATTTTTGAGAAGGTAATATAGAAGTCTAGGCATCCACAGGACTTTTGACCTGTCATTGCATGGTTTAAGTGGCCACTTTACACATTGTGTAAGATTGGATGTGGACATCACCAGTTGCCTCCAGGAGACCCTTTCGCCAGCCAGCACTTGCACCTCCTCTCACGTTAATTCTGCGCCCTTTAGTTTCGCTGAATAAAGTCAAAAGATCTTCATCGACGGCCTTCCAAGACGGCGTAAGCCCGCAGGTTTCAAGAAGAGGCAACGGCTTAGGTTCTCCTGAGGCATGCGCAGCACGTGTCAAGCCAGGTCCACCGCCGCATCCTCAAGACGCTCGCTATAGTTGAAGAAGACTTATGCTTTTGGTTTGCTGATCGTGTCACGTCTTTCTTAGTCGTCCTCGTCCCACGTTACCGTTCGTTCTGGCCATTTATACCTGTTTTATCATTATTTTGTCATCGATTCGTTCTACATGACCAAACCATCTCAGTAACTCTTTTTAAGTCTTATCAATGTTTGTTTTTGTAATATTATTGATAATTTTAAGTTTCCAGAATTTCATTCGTCCGTGCGTTTTGTAGCTGCAAGACGATTAGTAATCTAGCTTCAATAGGTAAATGTTATCAACTATCAAATATCCTAATTAAGTAAATTAGGTATAAAATTCCAACCGTCCATGCGCTCAGTAGCTGCAATACTTGTTGTCATCTAACTTCTATTTTTATAAATTTGTTTATTTTTTTTTTTTAATATCACTAAATCTATAATCTCTATTGTCAAATAAAAAAAATAAAAAATATAAATAGGGGCTAGATTTCTTATTGTCTATGCGCTCTGTAGCTGCAAGACGTGCTGTAATCTAGCTCCTGTATATCATAATTGGAGACGAGGAACAAGAATCCTAACCGTGCATGCGCTCA
>NW_028279634.1:0-21598 GCF_059751315.1 Micrasema longulum
TCCGGTGATGCATTGTGCTGGCGCGGGTTGCGGGGGAGGGGATTCTCCGATACAGATTTAATGACATTCTTGAACGAATTCGTTTTCCGTAGCGCGCTTCACCAAATCTTACACCGAAACAATAGGTGCGCGGCAATACAACATACTTTAAGTACCAAAAAAATAAATAAAACAAAAATTAAATCGAGAAAACGGAATATGGAAGTCTAGGCATTTACAGGGCGTATTCCCTCTGTTGCAACAAATTTTGATCTGAAAAACTCCCTAGGGAGGAAATCCAGCCAATCTGCAAACATTTGAACATACTCAATATACTCAAAGCAAGGGTGAGATACATCCGGCTGAATTATTTCTCCCCCTAGGCAACGCCTGAAAATACGTTTCAATTTTTAATCTTCCTTTAATATCAGTTAGTTGTATCAACAATACTTTTGATATGTCCAAATGTCTGTAGAGTGCGTAAAGTGGCCACTCAAATCAGTCAACGACAGGTCATAAACCCCGCTCAAACAATTCCTAGACCGCATATATCTATCCTAGATTATACTTCCCCAATCCTTCCATTTTTTCTCAAAAATGGTATCCCTCGCGGTTGCAATAAATTTTAGTCTGGATAAATCCAACCTACTCGACGAGCATTTGGTCACACTCAAAATATTTTTGATAATAAAATAGTCGATTTAACATCTGATCAATTTGTCGATTAAAATGTTCACGTTCAAAATAATGTCACGTTAAAGTTTGTAAAAATTTAAAATGGCTAAAATTTAGACGGACGTAGCAAATCCCGGTGAAAACTGTCATCAAGCGGAGACAATACAGACTGCGGATGCCTCCCGAGAGCCGCGATCGTGCTTGTCTATTTTACAAGGCATCGGGTTTTCGAAGTCTCGGACGTCCACTGCTGACTATTCGTCAGTGGCCATTGTCATACTGTCCTGTCCATGCACGTTCACACGAGGACAATAGGTTGAATGCTGGGACAGGAGAATATTGTACTGTCCTCTGTGAACGCTACTTTAATAAGAGTGTTTAGCGGAACTATTTTAATTTATGTAAGGGACAAAGTTAGCATTGTTGAAGAGGGGAATTAAAAAACAATCATATTTATACTTTTGTATATTTATAAATACCAATTTATGTCAATTAATTAATAGCATATTAACAAAAACAAGAGGAGCGACTTATTTTTTCCCCATCTATTTTGCTTTATTAGCAATTTACAAATTGTCATTATACAAGCGCAAGTATTGAACTGTTTCATTGTTTTTACTGGAGAATGTTGGCAATTTAAATTATCAAAGAGGAGAGAATCTTCCAGGGCATTAGTAACGCACCTCTCGTTGCGTCGCGTCACCTTCCGCTTCCTTTCGCCACCTTCTTCATAGAAGGCACCGGTTCATTTCCACATTACGAATAATTAAATTCTAAAGTGTTATTTTAGCAAACGACCACCCTGAAATAGCAAACGTGGCTTGTCGTAAATTTTCTTTAGAGCCGGTATTATTTTTCCCCGCCTACAATAAACATGATCAGCAAGGATCCTCCCCCACCCCCTCCCGAGATGAGATAGCGCTTTCCGTCGACTTCTAAGACGTTATTTACATTGCTCGACTGCTCGTGGCTTTTAAAAACAAGCCGAGTTACGATTTGGTAGTAAAGTATCATCAAAACAAAGAAGCTACCATCTCTTCACCCTAGGACGTACGCTCACTAGATACACGCTATAACACGTTACAAAAGCGATGTGTTGTATTGCAGTTCTTAAACATTTATTAATGTAAAAAAAAATCGGCGATTTTTTCAACATGAGATTCGTATAGTACGAACGAAAATAATACATCGAAAACTCTTTTTACGCGGTTTCGAAATAACACGGTGCGAAGATGAAACAAAAAAAACTGAACATTGTTTGAACTTTTTTACAAATTAACGTCCACTTTTGATTGCCCAAAAAACCATCGCTAAAATTATATTAAAAAAGTCTAGAACTAAGCCTTAAAATTTGATTTTAAAAGAACTAGATATACTCTCAATTAAGGATATCTTTGAAAAAGCATCTATTATACAAACTTTCAAAGAAAAAAAAAACACAATAATTTTAAAAAATCAAACCGCTAGATTTATAAATAATTTAATTTTACATAGATGCACAATACAACCGCATCTTTAAATCATTTAACCATTTTATTGATTTACTTCATATTATTCATATGTTGGGAAAAAAACTTTAATAATTTTCCAGAAAGCTTTAAATCGATAACAAATATCAAAACATTTAAATCTAAATAAATTAAAAAACACATAGCCTATCCTGAGCTCCGTACATTAGAGAATTGTGTATCCTTTAGAATATAAAATTTAATTTTAAAGAATCTAATTTAGGCAATAAAAATTAAATGTAAATAAAATATTATAAAATAAATATACTCGTATACGAGTATACAAGTACACAAATAAAAATAAAAATAAAAATTAATGTAAAATAAACTCCCCCTCTCTCTATTAGAAAGGTAGAAACCTTATTATAAATTATGTATGTACAAAACATTTGTGGACAGAAAAACATGAAAAAATTCGGAAGAGGCCTTTATCCAGCAGCGGAGAGAAACGGGCTGATTAGAAGAAGAAAGAAGAAAACATTTGTAATTTTATACTTATTTTGTTTTTAAAAAATCATAATGTTATACATAATGACACTTATTTATTTTTAAAAATTCAAATAAACCACTTTAACTTTTAAGTTATACGGCGATCGAATTTGAGTTTACCTTCTCATCATCAGGAGTTATACTAACTTAAAATTGCTATTTGTGATATAAAATGTTGAAAGAAAGAAACATAAAAAAGAGAGAGAAAGACAATCATAAGGGGAATATTTTTAAAAGAAGACTCGAAGTAAAATTTAATTGATTATTTATTATAGAGAGTTTTTGGTTAATGGCATTACTTATTTCTTTTCTTGTTAAATTGTCTAAACGAAGACCATTTTTATTAATCCTTCAAATTTCTTCACCCGTTTCTTGATTAAAATTAAACAAAGAATATTTGTTCATAAAATTATAAACTCTAATAAAAAAACAGAATTTTGGAAAAAAATTGATCGGAACCAGCATGAACACGATCACAATACTAGAGAAAAGAACAAAATTAGACTTCCATTTAGGAAAAAGGCAAAGTCACAAAATTCAATTTTATTTAAAGCAATTAAAAAGTATTACGAAATGGAAAAAAATATTTATGAAGAAAAAAACATATCAAACTTTAAAATAATGGTCAAGAAATATGTGATAAACAATTTATAAATTAAATATATTTTCAATGTTATTATTAGAACACACATAACAATGTGTATGATATGTGTGCCCTACTTTAAGATTTAAATAAAAAAAATAAAAAAATATGGTTTTCGGATAAAAGATGATTTGCGAATTCTGAGAAGTTATTAATATTGAGACATCTTTTACGTATTTAAGTTTTTTAATAGGGAAATTTAAGAAATTCAAACCATTTAATTTATAAATTCCCGAATGATTCAATTTATCTTCCTACTAGTATATTAAAAATTCTTGCCTAACGTCAGATAAAATATATGCGATATTCTTACTAAAGAAGTTGATGTATTATTGTATTGTACTGTATAGTATTTTTAGATTCTACGCCAATTTTCATTATAATCAGAAGAATTTTGACATCAGTATAACTGTTTATTTCTTGTTTATTTTTAGTTGTTTATTCAAAATATTATAAACTAAATCTGATTCATAGCATTATTGAAAATAATGACGAGGAAGTAACCTCAAAACCGGTCAACGTATAATTCCTCAAAAAATAAATTGGTTTATACAAATTTACAAGGAAATAAGAGTAAAATGTCATACCACAAAGTGAAAAATGTTTTGATATTAAAAACGTTATATGATTATAAATTCGTTTTCAGAATTCCCTACATCGCTCTTTTTCTTCTTTTTATTTCTCTTACTAGGTGCAGAGGTATGCGCAAGGGAAGGGTGAAATTGAATAACTTTTTTAGTATACATAGTTTTTTACACTTATGCGTGAAACGTATAGGTACCCCGTGTAAAGAGAGGTTCCGGTTTAAATTGAAAATCCCACAATCTTGAAAATTGTTGATGTTTTATTTTACTTATTTATTCATCTTTTTATATGCACACGTGTGCACACTGGCGGGCTTATCGCCGAATGGAAATTTCTTTCAACCAATCTATAAATAAATATGAATGATGAATAACCTCATCACCTCGGCTATAGTTCCCTCGCAGCTGGAGATATTCCCCCGACACAATAAGGCTGATATATATTGTTATTTATTGGCACAGAATTGATTTGCGAAATATTCGCGTATGTGTTGTGTTCGCGAGAGGGGGGCGCGAGTCGAGGAAACGGGGTGCCTGCGTTGTCAGGCGCAGCCCTCCCCCGCCTGCCGCCTGCCGCCTCCCGCGCCCGCAGTGGGTGACGTATCCCGCACTGTGACATGTTGATTGTAGTGTAAATATTGCGGCGTGTCAAGTGGCGAGACTTCGATACGACGCAATCAGTACCTGTCATTATCTTCACATTATTTATTGGAATTGAGCGAAATAATTTACTCGACAGACACGGAAGGCGAGATGATCAGACTCGCGTCTTACGTCAGGACTTCAAAATATTTTGGTGTAAATACCGTTCTTAATAAATATTTCGCGTCAGCGATGTCAGGAACCCGAGACCTCTCGCGAGGAAAGCAAACGCGCCGGCCATTTAGTCAAGAAGAAAATCACTTAGATTAAGACGTAAGAAACTTAGTGTAATGAATTTTGACATATATGAAACTAATGACATCATCGATATTAGTTGATTTATCTTCCTCTTTATACTAATATAATTTAACTAGACAGTATACTTCAACTATCTAATTATTCGCTGATTTTCATCACATGTAATATTTATTTAAGGCACATTTAAAATGCTGTACGTAGTTTTTAATATTTTAAAAGCGGCCTCTGTGGTATAATAGCTAAGACTCTTGACTCACGTTCGCAATGTTTGGAGTTCGATTCCCGGTGTGATAAAAAAAAAATAGAAATTATCGATCAATTAATTCACCACTGTAATTCTGGCCTGTTGTTATAAAGTTAAAAATCTGTTCTGCACATTCTGCAGCACTACAACTGAACGATATTGTTAAAAACGTTTAAAAAAAGTACTTTCCAGCGTGTATTTCCAATTTACAAGCAATTCGTAAATGGAAAACTTTTCTTTATTTTGTAGCATGGCAGTACATTATTTAAATCACAGAATCCCGTAAAAAACAACATGCAGATAAATTATTCTGAATGTATTTCGTTCTCCTAAATGTTCGTGTGTATAAAGAATAGGAGTAAATATATACTAATAGTTGAAGCACTTATGGAAGCAATATCAATAAATCTTCGGCAGCGCGAATACAAAATGGTCGCGGTTTCCCGAACCGTTACAAGACAATGGTTGACTTTTCACGTCCGACGGGCCGGATGGACGAGTCAGGCGCCGGCGTTGCGCTGCGCCGGGCGCAGCCACCGGCCCCTGACAGCGTCAACAAAATAAAATACCAACATATTCGCCTTTTTGACAAATCATCCAAAACATCGGTATAGTACGAACGGCATTCGACACGAAAACATGGGAAAAAACTCAATGTGCATTTGAAAAGTCGCGAAAATCTACCCTGCCCCTTCACCCGTCGGCGTCGTCTCTCAGTAAGTATGTATTTTATAGCGAATGAAACTAATTTGAACTATTTATGTACTTTTTTCTGTATCCAGGCGGATACAAATTACAGTTCTGTGTTGAAAATATAACCAGAACTCTGGACAGTGTTTTTTTGTTTTTTTTTTTACTTTAAAGGTTGTTTAAACTTCTATTTTTCATTGTTAATGAACTGACACCCGAGGTGTAGGACTAATCACCTTACCCTCGTGTAACAGATGATCAAAACATGCTGAATTTGGTTTAAAACGCATTGCCATATGTGTCACTAAGTGCGGAAAGGTGAATGATAATGATGAAAACTTACGAATTCGGTAGAAGACGTTTTTATATTATTTGTAATTTACTATGTAATATTCGTCGGTAATTTGCGCAATTTTTTTAAATTAAATATTATCAACATGAAAAAATATTTTTGACATGGTAGTTAAATGTAAACTATAAAATGCATAGAAAGAAACGAGTGAGGTTCTAGTTTTTGGCAAAGAGAAAACTGGAATTTATCGTTATTCCGTAGAACACTTTGGTGAACATTTGTATTTATTCATTTTAGAAATCATAATCGTAAATTTTGAGTTCATATGAAATTAAATAAATTAAGAAAAGACGTGGCTGTATACAAAAGTATTGTTAAAAACCCTCTTCCAGCATCAAATACCATACAAACCACGTCAGACTTCTTCTCCACCTTGGCTGCTGAGCATCAGGAAAAATAAATCAGGTCCATTTTCTGATTATTAACGTTTCTTAAGCTACCTACCGCGAACTCAACGGCAGAGGAAAAAAATATCAAATTATGTATTACAGTAGCGAGCACTGAAATCTTTCCACCTATAAGAAAGGGCAAGTACAGGTATAAATTAGTTCTAAGAACTAATTGCCCCCACTCTTTATTTTTTATACCTAAATAGGGTCTTACTCAAATAATGAGACCAGTTTTATTGTGACTCTCAACGTGTTGACATCAAGTATTAATATTTTTGTGAATTATGGCAAAATTTAAGCAATTAAGCGTTTTACAAAAAAATACCATTTTAATTTGAGTGACGCAAAAAGTGAGTTTCAGAGCTATAGCAGTTCAGATTGGATACAGTCACACCGCAGTGTTAGATTGTATATATATTTTTAAAGATTGTGCAAGCTGAGGGCGAAAAAAAGATACTGAGCATAAAAAAAACAACACATGCTCAGGGTCGACTGCTGAAGCGAATCTGTTTGCAGAATCGATTTAAATGTGACGTGGATATAAGGACAGAGTTCATAAAAGCTGATGGTTTTGAAGTGGGTGTTCACACCGTAGGCCGAAGACTCCGGAAGAGCGGCTTTTTTGTCAGGAGGCCTGCAAAAAAGCCACTACTGACCAAAAAAATGCGCATTATCCGCATAGAATGGGCTAAAAATATAAAACTTGGACTGAAATCGACTGGCAATGAGTTATTTCCTCCGATGAGAGTTAATTTAATTTATTTGGTTCCGATAAAATTCAGTACGTAAGACGAAGATCTGGAGAACGTTTATGCGATGAGTGTCTCAGACCAATAGTGAAGCATCCTGCTGGACAAATGGTCTGGGGATGTTTCTCCTTTTATGGAGTGGGGCAATTAGCATTCATAAAAGAAACTGTGAGTGCAGAAGTTTACAAAAAAAAATTGGAAGAGTATTTATTCCTTACCTTTGTTTTGTATAAATACATTGAACTCCTTAATAAAGATACCAGTCTCAAAGATATCGCGAAAACGATGAAACCGGTCACTGTATATTCCAAATTTGTGAGTTAAAGTATCACTCGTCTTTTATTTCTTTGATAAATTATAATGAACTTCCGTCAAGAATTTTCACTTACAAATTTAAATGTTATATAAATGTACCAATGTATAATTTATTACTTGAGTCCCGACTTAAGACGAATTTATCGGGAAGTCGGTCGTTTGTGTATATAATAATTAATAAATGAATAATTTTTTGGAGGACAAAGCCAAAGTATCACACATGATATAACATTTAAATATCGAGGAAAGGCCAACGATGAAAAAAGAGCAGACTTGGAGTGAAAAGCTCGAAAAAAAGTGGGCCACTGAAAATTACCTTTAAGTCCAATGATCCAAATATTTTAATTCAACAGAAATAGATTAACGAACGGTGTAAAAAAATATTCTTAGTGACATGTGGAATCACCTCAGAAGTTTTGGGAAGATGTTGAATCGCGAAAATTAGGAAGAGATACTAATATCGGCATTCGATATATTAATTTAATAGCAAGAACATCTAATTTGTTAACAAATTTTAATGTTCCAAAAAACTAAAATGTTTATCAAGGTACAAGAACTTTTAACTTCTGCTGCCACTTTTTTTCATTACGTTCTACTTTTATCTGAGACATGGCAGGCTATCACCTAAAATTAAATTATCGGAACTCCAACATAACGAAACGCATACACTATTTAAAGTGGTAATAGAACTAATCTTACAGATGACAAAATACGAGGGGGTGGAAGTATGATTTGTGTTACTTAAGAGCTTAATTCTGCAATGGTCAAGATTAAGAAAAAAATATTTTAAAATTTGTTCGTTGAACTTGAAAACCCACCTCTTGGGCTGCGTCTATATTCCACCTAACTCAGACGCTAAAAAAAATACAGACTGTATTGAAGACATCGAGCCGGTCCGAACAACAACCCCAACTGCACTCGAGACATTGGAATCGGCTGTGATTCTATTTGTGATAAATTTAATGTTGTTCTTTTCTTAATAAAACCATCTTAACTGGCATAATTCAACTTAATTATGTATTTCGTGAAAATCATCGTTTACCAGGGGCGAATCGTCAAAGTAAGCGATTATGCACAGCTTACCATTATATTTGACTTTTAATAATAATAATTTATAGTAACCATGTTTATGGGAAAATAAATAAAGTAATTGTTATTTATTATAAATCACCGTTTATATATTTCTACGAAAAAAAATCTATGAAGTGCGCCCAGCCCATTCTTACTGAACGATGAAACTAGCCGATTACCTCAGCTTATTCTTCTATACAAAAAAGTACACTGTATTTTTCGTCTTTAACCCAAGTCGGCTTTTTTAGTACTAAAACAAACTTGCAGATTACAAATATTATTAGAAGATTCTCTATTTGGAAACTAGTATTTCGAACATTATTTCCGAAGTACTATTTTCTTTGATGGGCTACCGTTGACATATTATGTATCACATAGGACAGGTGGCGTTCGCAGTGGCCGTTTTAGGCATTATTCATTGAAAAAGAAATCGGCCAGTGCTCAAGTCTTGACAGTACTGTCAATGACAGATCATAATAGAAATATCTGCGGAATTTCATTGTGGTATTTGTTAATAAAATTTTTGAACAAGTATTGTATTAAAATAGTGTAGAATAAAGCCACGTTTATCGCGTGGTTAATAAAAATTGTTGTTTGAGTTGATTTTCACAGAACCACAAAAAAATAGTCATTTATAATTACATTACTTACATGTTATGTTAGTACTTATATGTAATAAAAATTAATGAATATTTTTAATAGATTACCTATAAAATAAAGCACGGCTCGCCACTGTCGTTTACTTGACCTTGTATTTTCTAGTGATTTTTAAATCAATGACTCCTTCGGAGATCTTGTTTTTACATGTTGACTTTTAATATCCACATATTGATATAATCTTGTCCATCATTCTGCCGTGCAGAGCCTTAATCGCCGCACTCGGATTTTGTTGGTTTTGATTTATTTATTGATTTGTAATCAGCATTTAATTCAACAATATTTTTAATATGCCCAAAAGCTTACGGGCTGGCTGGATTTCCTCCCTAGGGAGATATTCATATTTTAATTTATTTGTAACAGAGAAGGAAATCATTTTTGAGAAGGTAATATGGAAGTCTAGGCATTTACAGGGCTTATGTCCTGTCATTGGCTGGTTTAAGTGGCCTCTTTAAATATACTGTAAAAAACTCAATTTAATTTAAAGTAAACAAAGCACTCTTGAAATAAGTCATTCAGAGCGTAATAATAATTCCGGTTATTCTAAAATGATGTATCTGAATAGAAAATTCAGCGAAAACCCTGAGGTAATTGTTTATATGTTCTTAATGGTTTTCCAATAAAATGCTAGAAATGCTAGACATGCTACTATACACCTACTCGTATTCGTAAATTATTTTCCTTGTTTTTACTGAGTTGGCGTTTATTTTGTACAGTTCCATAAATCATATAATACAAATGAATAACATTTCCAGGAGTCACTTTAACTCAATTCGGGACTTAATAATAATAAGGTACCTGGACGAAGGACTCGTAAAGTACCTCCGTTTAGTTGCGATTTCGATTCGCGAACAGTATACTCATATCATGCTATTCTGAACCGACTCCGCGTACTCGGCATTAACTATTCCGACGTTGCTGATATTTTTCACATAAAGTGTAGTTGATATAAATCAACTCTATTTAATCATTTCAAAGATGGTAAACGGTAATTTACTTTTTTTAGGTTAAAGTGCTTTCTATGTTTACTTTTGTATGGGTACTATTGTGTACCATATTTACGTGTGTACTTATTTTTTAAATTACTTTAATTGTTATTTTTATTATTATTTTTTTATATTCTTTTTTTTTAGAAAAAAAAATTTCATTGTATTTTATACTTATATTTTGCACCTCTTAAAGAAAAAAATATAAAGATTTTTTTACTTTTAAATTTTATCTGCACACATTGTTTAATTTTTTTTTTTTATATCTAAATAATATGTTCTTTATACGAAACTGCTGCATTATGGTATTTATGTAAAATAATAATTTTCAATTTGATTTTTATAATTTTCACATTATATTGAAGTGTTTAATTCTTTTAAATATAATATGTATATTTTATTTTTTTGGGGAATTCAACAGTTCTACATACGTATTTATAGTAAACAAACAGATATAGTGTATAAACTCAGATTTAATAACAGATTACCACAAAGTATACAAAGTTAGTAAAGAAAATATATTACATATTAAATAAATACATATAAGTTTATACATATAAAAATGTTATTTTCATGTACTCGTAAATATTTTTCAATAATCTTTGTAAGGTAAAAGGCACTGCGTGCCGTGTAAATTAATAAATAAATTATAAAACTTTTTTTTTAAAAAGCACAGATTTAGAACAACAAAGAAACGAAGCAAGTTAAACATGTACATTTCATTAGCATAAGTTAGAAACTTGATATTAAATCAAACACCGATTAATCATGTCTATGTATTTTATTTAATTTTGAAAAAAATAGTCCATTGTTTCGCCTTACATCGCAGACTCAAATCAGTGTTTGATTTAACATTAAGTTTCCTATTTTCCTTGTATCCGTGCACTTTTTTTAAAAATATTTTTTTTTACATTTTTTGTACATAATGTTATTTGTACATTGGCGGGCTTATTGCCAAATGGCAATTTCTTCCAACCAATCAATAAAATAAAAGTTTTATTTTTATAATTCAAGTTACAGAACATATTCAATAGAAAAAAATTATTAAAAAGCTAAAGATATATAAAAATAGAAATAAACGTATTTGTTTATAAATTAACTTAAATTAAAACTATTACTCAATGGGAAAAAGGAAAAAAGAGGAAAGAGGAAAAGGAAAAGGAGGAGAGATTAAGGAAGAGAAAGAAGATGTTTCTTCAGACGTGATTTAAACAGAGATAATGTAGTAATATCTTTGATGGTGGATGGGAGATGATTCCACAGTCGAGGCGCATGGACACTATATGAGTTAGAGAAGAAAGAGGAATTGTGGATGAGTATTAAGATAGTGCCTTGGGAATTAGAACGAAGAGGTAAACCATGAACTTATAAGCGTTGAAATTTTTCACGCAGGTATATAGGAGCGTTAGGACTATAAAGTACATTGAACAGAATTTCTCCGCTGTCTAATTTTGAGCCATTTCTGTTGCCTACGATAGTCAAAAATGTGGTCATATTTCCAAAGACCAAAAATGTACCTTATGCATGTATTCTGAAGTCGTTCAATTTTATCGAAGTGCTCACAGCTTAAATTAGTCATGGAAACATCAGTGTAATCTAGAATGGGTGGTAGTAATGCTTGTACAAGGGTGCATTTAGTATTAATGGGTAAGATTTTTTGCTACCTTCTAAGTGAGTGTAGACTGAAAAATATTTTGCGGCTTAATTCATTAGTATGAGCTCGCCAGCAGAGATGTTCACCCATTTGTACTCCTAGATTTTTTACGGATTTCCTGTATTGAATATTGGTACCATTGACATTAAGAGGATTAAGTGAAGATACGTCTAGCTTACTAAGCAATCTTCGACTACCCGCAAACATAATTTGTGTTTTAGATGGGTTTATTAGTAAACCATACTCTTTTGTCCGTGCACTTCTATCGTGGTGAAAAATGATATTATCATAATAACTTCCTCTTACGACTTCCTCATATAAACAAGAGCTCCAGAAGCTACGGACCCACTAGCGACGGTATGCGGGAGATGGCAACAAGCAGAAAGGAGAAAGAGTGACTAGTAATGTAATTAGCATTTTGACGTTGCGAGTGTGATTCTTTTCAGCTCCGGTGGCAGAAAAATGTAGTCGCTTAAAAATGTTAATCGGAAAAAAGAGTTTCAGTCAGAACTTTGCATACTAATGAGCGGGTGAATGTTCCTAAATTATTCTAGAGTTTCAGAAAGTGCAGGATAATTGAGTGCACAGGATGCTTCTTCTATTATCGCCGAAGGATTTGAATACATTTACGGTGTATAAATATTCATACTTCGCCACCGGCAAGGGTCTTCATAACCTAATACTGCGAGTGAGCTATAGTAGAATAAAGAACACTAATGTTACGCTACTCGGAATGCAGATTTAAAGGTACTTAAACGTACAAGAAATCAAACGGCAATTGAAAACAGCGTTTGTTAATTTTTGAAAAGCGTTCACCAAAACAGCTTAAACTTTTATGCCACGCGATTCTTGTATCGGAAATCTCTTATAGAGAAGTAATTACAAAAAGCACGTCGAATCCGATACTGCTTCAGTTCCCGATGAAAATGTTAATTACGCGAGAGATTCAAAGCTCTCGAAGGTTCTCCGATAAATTCTCATTCGAAGAGAAAATTCAATTAAGATAAGGATGTAAAGGAATCGAGACAGTTTACAGCCACCGCACCTAAGAGGGGGGACGGCGGGGCACTCGTCGGGCGGTGATAGTTTTTAGCTAATCTAAAATGTCCGGGGAACCATAAACAACGGAGAACGGACGCAGGGATTAGGGAGCACTAGAAAAGGGTCGAGTGGTCCGAAACCCGCTAACGCGGGTCGCGTAAATCTCTTTTCTATTTAAATGCGCTATAACGTCACCGCAACCCCCATCACTATCGCGCACTGCGGACCCACTTTACACTCTCTTAATTACCCTTCTCCGAGAGACAATTCCTATTTAGCCGCCTATTCCCACGGAATTGCGCCAAGTCGAGCTCGCGTGGAACGGAACGGAAGCCGATGAAAAAGACAGACAACTTTCCGACGAATTACCGACGCTGTAGAGACAACTGAGAAAAATAAAACATTATCACGGGGAGGAAAAAGCTTTACGCGAATAATTCAATTACACAAATTAGAATAGTGAGAGAAGGAAGTGGGGGCTGAATACTAAAATAAGCATCGTGAATGCTCCACCCGCATTGCAGCGGGGACTTTAGCGGCTAAAACTTGGGATAAATCATAAGGGAGCGGGGACAGTTTTTCATCCGCCGTCACACAAAGGCGATAAATTAATTCCACCCACCGGCCGTTGCGACCTCCGGTCTCCAGCGCCGCCGACCGCCGACCGCCATCCGCAGACCGGAGACTATGGTGCGGTTATCGACGTGGAACTTTCCGCTGGAATTATGCAAAAACTTCGAAAACTTCTTTATCACTATTGTTTTCGGTGCTTAGCTAATGAGGCTCGCTTACTTAATAAATATTGCCACACCGCATCGGCGCAGTCCGGACGAAACGGACATTAACGGGACGCCCGAGTCTAGCGCAAGTTCTAAAAGCTAAGGAAGCTTAACACAACCGACGCAACGGTCGAGGTCGGCTGTAGAAATATGAAATTAGTTCAAAGGCCTCGGGCAGTTTTGCTTCTGGGTACTTCGACATATAACGTACAACTTACAACTTTTATCAACTTAGTTTTCACGGCTCGATTAATTTTATCAGTTTCCCGACAGCCATTTAATCTTTAGAAAAAAAAGACAAATTCGCGAATGACAAACTGAAAATGAACACATTATTTTTATGAAATTCCGAGTTAATTTTACTTCTAACATTTTTTTATAAAATGGCAGTTTTAATTCAGATACATATAAAAATCCAGCATTTAAAAGGCTTTCGACCCGTTTTTTAAATTAAAAAATATTTTTCTACTTAATAAAACAAATTTAATTAAACGATTTCAAGACAATCGAGTTGACACATGATTTGAAAATAATTAAATCGTTGACAATTCGCCTCCCCGACAATTTCAGACGAACTTCATATCGACTGGCGTATTAATTTATTTGTTTATTAAAAGAAAACAACAGCCATTATAACAACAAAAAAAACAATATTTACAAATAATCCAGAATTATAGGTCAATAATCGGTAAATAATCATATTAGTTTTCCATAAACTAATGTACATGTTGTGGATTTGTGTAATTTATTGTACGTGTATACCATTCTCGAATCAGTCCCAATTTGACTCCCGATTGGGTCAACACATAAAAAAATAAAACAACAGTGCTCGAATAAGCCAAAAGAGCAGCATTGGAACGAACATTTTCTAAACACGACATCGTTTATTATAAAAAAGAGCTATAACCGTATCGGAGACGTGAAAATAATGTAAAGCAGGGTATGGGGAGAGAGGGGGGATACGAGCAAGAGGATCAAGGAGTTTTGTAGACCGACGAGTATCCTCACAAAGGGACGAATGATACAGACTTTGTTTACAAAATAAAATAACATGCCTTCAGCGCAGCTGTAAAAAGGTTCTACCGAGGAAATAACCATCGGAGAGTAAATCAAATCAAAGTGAAACCGAAATACGCGCAGCTCGGAGAAAGTGCTCTACTATGGAGGAAAGTTGCGTGATTATTATCCACTATTGGAGGAAGATGAAATTTACGATCACACGTGACGGAATTCGAAAAAGCAATTGGCAGCTCAACGGACACGTTATAACCCTCGGTAATCAGCTATCGAGCTTCCACGTCATTGCATACATAAAAATCCATTTTGTAAATTAAATTATAAATAATGCGAAAGGTGAAAATTAATTATCGTACGAATTGAACTGGATATGAAACTTATGAAAAAAAAGAGCACGCATACAAAATAATTTAAAGCTCGATGTAAAAGTTTTCAGTACCTGGCTAATTTTATATTCCGAGCTCGTTGTTCGAAGAGATTAAGGATATTAAATTTGCTTTATTATATAAATAAAAAAAAGGTTAAATGAAAATACAAACTCGAGTCAGCGTAGTATGAGGGGGTCGTAAAAAGGATGGTAAATAAAGCGCATTAGGCCTCTCTCGAAAATAAGGTAGTAAATCCGCGATCAGGTAGGAATCATCTCCGGAAGATTTTACAGCGTCCCGGGGATCAATCCTGGCTTAGGAGGGTCTAGTTGTGCCACACATTAAGGTGTTAATTATACTCTCATTTACTGAAATTGTCATAAGACCTCGAGGGTGACTGCCTAATTAAACCAATTTTCACGGTAGGTTAGTCTCACGCGGATAAAGCGTAATGTGTACCGAGTGTCCTTTGTCCTTTGTCCTTTGCGTATCCTCAAGATACGTGTCGAGGGGCTTGGCGGAGTTCGGACACCGATTTCTGTGTTCATTCATGTATGCCAATCTATTTCCTCAAATCTATGTTCGACGTAAGTATTTCTATCGTAATTGTCTCTTCCGGCAACATATGCTGTTTTGGATGGAGTTGTTTTGAAGGAACAATAGAACCAGTTTACTTAACCGTTTGCCCGTGGTATATGATTTTTTCGTGCATTTAGAGTTCCTTGTTTATTTTTATTATATTTTCGGCATTATTATTTTACTCACGTTTATTTTATTCAAATCGGCCAGTCCTCTTTCTTCTCTAACTCATATAGTGTCCGTGCGGCTCGACTGTGGAATCATCTCCCATCCACCATCAAAGATGTTACTACATTATCTCTGTTTAAATCACGTCTGAAGAAACATCTCCTTTCTCTTCCTTAATCTCTCCTCCTTTCCTTTTTCCTCTTTCCTCTTTTTTCCTTTTTCCCATTGAGTAATAGTTTTGATTTAAGGTAATTTATAAACATATACGTTTATTTCTATTTTTATATATTTTTACATTTTTAATCTTTTTTTTCTCTTGAATATGTTCTGTAACTTGAATTATTAAAATAAAACTTTTATTTTATTGGTTGGTTGGAAGAAATTGCCATTTGGCAATAAGCCCGCCAATGTACAAATAACATTATGTACAAAAAGTTAAATAAATAAATAAACATTGACAAGAACTGAAGGAATATAGATGTTCAAATATAGGCAGGATGGTGAATGTTACACAGTGTGTAAAGTGGCCACTTAAACCAGCCATTGACAGGTCGTAAGCCCTGTAGATGCTTAGACTTCTATATTACCTTCTCTTAAATGTTCTTCATCTCTGTTGTAATATGTTAAATAAACATTCTTTAATCACATCTGACATTTACAAAATTTTCGTACAAAATATCTCCGCCTTCATTTAAATACATATTTCATTCACTATGAAAGGTGAACTTTTCGAAGGTATTTCAGTATGATTGAGGCACGCGGAGCAAATAATGGATTAAAATGAATCAATGTAAATTATCCTTTATGAAGAAGTAATCGGCTTGCGGGCGCAAGATGATACGTGCGAGTGGCGTTTTATTTTATCTTTACAAGGTGAAATGGCGCGGCACGAAACATTCTCTATAATCTAACTACTTGATTTACCGTGCTTTACAGCTAAAAAAATGTTTTTGCAATGTGCGGATCTGAAAAGAGACGATTAATTGAGAAAAATACCAAAATAAAAAAACCTACTTTAAGACGACACGGGTGCGTCATGAGAGAAGTAAAATAATGTAAATAAACATACCAAGAGTGAAGTGAGTACAAAAGTATAATTTCTGGAAATAGAAGATTCGGAATAATTTATCCTTCATAAAGTCAAAGTGAGGAAGGTTTAGCACCGCAACGCACCGCCATCGTCACCGGAAGAATGTCACAGCGCACAAATAAAGCGCTTTAGTATATTTAGAGGATCGAGTGAAAAAGATTAACTTGTATAAGGCGCAAAATAAATTAGGGAGCGAACGAGAGTGCAGGTAGAGACGAATGCGATAAAACCTTCGTCCCTTTCTCTCATTAAAATGTCGCGAGGTTTAAATGAAAATTGTTTAAAGCCCCACTCTACAGCATACAGTCTGATCCGAGGGAAATAAAGCCCACGGACGGCAGTCGGCGGCGCGGACGAGGGCGCGGATGCGGACGCGGACGGCCTGCCATAAATAACCCCGCTCTTTGTGTGATGGAAACTGGCGGGGGCGGTGGCGGGGCGCTTGAGGGAGAAGAGGGGGAACTCGCGATAAATCTGCTATAAATTCAATGATCTGTGTCAAAAATTCAGTCATTTATCAAACATATCGCTCCGAATCATCAATGTACCTACACATTCTAAAATCGCAACAATAGGTACTAACACGCATTTTATAATATTCGTGGATAAAAAATATGCGACTAATTTTTATTTATTCCAAATTGATTTAAAAAATATTGTTTTCAATACTACTGGCATAATTACTCATATATACGTTTTTCTTGTTTAATTTTTTTATTTTATTTATTTGGATAACCAATTGCTATAATTATCTTTTATATATATTACAAAACCAATAACAAATAAGCCAATTACAGGTTTTCACAAGTAGCATCACAGTGAGTTAAAAAGATTCTCGAACATAAAATGAATAGTAATTAAATGTAAATACGACGAATTATTTCGGAAGCAAACACCGTACGTCATTAAGATTATTTGCAAATAAATACATGTTAAATGATTTATTTATTACATTAAAATTATTAAAAGTTCGCCATAAATATGAATTTTGCCTATAATTAGATGAAACAAGAGGTATGTGGAGAAGAGGGTTATTTCTTAAAACTTTGGAAGGAACATTGATAGAAAGTTTGCATAATAGTTCAGGACAGTCAATTGAACCAGAGGCAATTTTAAGTAAATAAATTATATCCGCTATTTCCCGACGTTTTTGCAGAGGCTGTTTTGTTTGTGGGTGGTGTTTTTTACATATATGAATATACTGGTCGGATTTAAACTTAAGTTTCAACCGGAAACACATGAACTTTACGATTTTTTTTTTAATATTTTCAATGCGTGATATCTGCACATTGTACATAGGATTCCATATTTGTGATGCATATTCTTAGTTGCTTCGCACTAATGTACAGTAAAGGATTTTAAGTGTCTTTGCTATAGTGAACGACGTAGAGCTACGCATAACAAAGCCAAGCGCACGCGATGACTTTTTTATGATGCTGTCAACATGGGCGTCGAGAAGTAATTTACTATCATGGAAGACACCTAGATCCTTTGCACATAAAGAGCGTTGGAGGTTTTGACCCTTAAGCACATAGTTAGTACGTAAAAAATTTACCTTGCGACTAAATGTAATAACTGAACACTTAGAAGGATTAAGGTCCAAGCAGTTGGAGTTGCAGTAATCCTCTAGATGGTCGAGATCTGACTGCAGATCAAAGACATTAGCTCAGAAATTTTCATGTCGTCAGCAAAACAAAGCAAACGCGAAGAGGTAAAGCATTTATCAATGTCATTAACAAAAAATATGAAGAGCGAAGGTCCCAGAAGAGACCCTTGAGGCACCCGCTGGGGACCCGTACCCAACTAGAAATAAAATTATTAACCACTACCGCTTGCAACCTGTTGTCTATATAAGATGAAAACCATCTGAAGAGGTCACCTCTAATACCGAGTTCAGTTAATTATTTTAATAGTAATTTGTGATGGATTCGGTCGAAACATTTACTGTAATCGGTGTAAATAACGTCTACCTGATGGCCACCGTCCATTGAATCAGTAAGGTAATCATTAAGTAAGATTAAATTTGAAACAGTAGATCTCCCTTTTAGAAAACCATGTTGAGATGGACTCAGTGAGTTTTTAATGGCAGAATATAGTTGGTACTTTCAAATACTTTAGACACTATACACAGTTTAGAAATTTGCCTATAATTGGCAATATCGGTTTTAGGCCCTTTCTTATGGACTGGTGTTATAAAAGCGGATTTTCAAATATGTGGGATTGTGCATTCTTTGAGAGATCTTTTGAATAGCAAAGTGATTGGTACACATATAGTACTAGCAGAATTTATGAGAAAACATGCGGGAAAGTGATCAGGTCTAGCTGATTTTGATGTATCTAGCTTTATGAGTAGATTTTTTACATAGTCTGTAGTAACCACGATGGAATTAATATCTGAGGTATACACATGAGACGAGGTAGATGAGGGATTAGTGGAATTTCTCGATTAGATACTAGCTGGATTTAGAAAAGTGGAGTGAAAATATTCAGAAAATGCGTTGCAAATTTCAATACCAGTGTCTACTCGCATATTACCAAATACAAGAATATTAGAAATACAGTTAGATTTGGATTTGGCCTTCACATACGACCAGAAATTTTTAGGTGAGTCCTCGATGGACTTTTCCGGAAGGCAATGTAAGAATTACTAAATCTAGGATCCGTCCGTGTTTATTAAAAATTCCATTCAATTGCGACAAGTTGTGTGTATTCAATTCATCGATAAGTAGGTACTCATCGTTACTTTGAGCATTAGAAGGCAAGTATGAAACATTATCAGTTGAAAGCCACTTAATACCGCTCAAGTTGAAATCACCTCTTATCAAATATTTATCAAGTGGGTTATTAGAAATTATCATATTTAACTTTGAGAAAAAAATTATCATTTGGTCTGAAAAGGAATTGCCTGATTTTTTTTTACATAGGTATAGAACACATACGTGTAGTTTGGTGCGCGTACTGATACCCGCGAGATTAAGAGATAGTGTTAGCCACAGATCTTCAGCGCTGGAGTTGAATGTTGGCTGGGCAATAGCTGATATTTCTTTACGTACCGCTAGGAGAACACCGCCGCCCCGCGACTGTCCCGTTGCCGTGAAGTCCTGATCGCGACGCACAACCATATAGCGGCTGTCAAATAGTTCACTATCGGAAATGTTGTCGTTTATCCACGTTTCGGATACAGCTATAATATCGTAACTAGATATGCTTAAATTACGTTGGGATGTGGTAGTCTTAGAACGTAATCCCCTTACATTCTGGTACAGTATATTTAAGTTGGTGTTAGTCATAAGAAAGATCGTAAATATTAACTAACATAATTATGAAACAAAATAAAACAGAAACATGCGAGTATTGATTCCGAAGATTACCGGTACGTAGTTTAGGCAGAAAAAAATAAATGTAGTGTGTAAGAGCGGGCGAGCGGATATAATTTGCAATAAATGTGCGAATAAAAGAATGAATGTTTTTCAGACATTAGTAACTATCGACCAATTAGTATTTTACCTGTTTTTGAAAAAATATTAGAAAAATACAAAGCTCAAAAATTAATTAATTATTTATCAAAATTTTCTATAATTGATCCAAATCAATATGGTTTCCAAAAGAAAAAGAGTACGGAATTGTTATTACAACATTTTTCAAATGGAATAAATAATGAACTTAATAAAAAATATCACACTCTTGTTCTATTTATCGACAATTCAAAGGCATTTGATAAAATTAACCATTCAAAATTAATAGATACATTAAATGACATTGGAATCAAAGGAAACATTTTTTTTTTAACTAATAGACAAATATGTGTCAAAGTATTAGATGAAAAAAGTTAAATAAAACACGTTTCTTTGGGGGTGCCACAAAGATCAATATTGGGCAACATTATTTTTTGGTATGTGTATTTTTGTACATACACAAATCTGGATTTCTCCCGAGGGGAAGTAGTTATATATTATAATATAATCCTGAATTTGAAATCGATATATTCAATATCGATAATCCTGAATTTGAAAAAAAATCTACATCATCTCTGTAAGAATATTGATAAAAAATATCAATATTGGGCCCTATCTTGTATGTAATATATGTGACAGTCATGTATTAACTATTTAACAATGTCAAACACTATGTATACGCCGATGATACTGCTTTAGTTGTGTCTCACGAGGATCTCAAAACTGCGGAGAAATTATTGCAAGAAGACTTTTTAAACCTGCAAAAATGGTCCCATGACGCCGGTTTAATAATTAACTCAAAGAAAACCAAACGTATGCACATAAGACCACCGAACTATAAAACTAACACAAGACCGTCAATTTTATCACATAACTATACGTGTATCCATAGTGATAATGTATTTATTAAAATATTATGTCCCTATTAATACTCGACGAATTTTGTATTTATCTCTCTCTGAATCAATTATACGATACGCTATAACTTCCTGGGGGTTATCAAGTGAAACTAATATTAATTTTATTCAAACTTTGCAAAATTCTATGATCAAATTGCTACTACATAAAGATGTATACCGCCAGAGACGCAATATTTCAATATCATAAATCTGTAAATAAATTATCTGTTAGGGCTCTACTTTGGTACAAATTAATTTGTCAGCATGCGTTGCACTCCGAGTATAAACACAAGCTGGTACATGATTACAACACCAGA
>NW_028279635.1:157500-162500 GCF_059751315.1 Micrasema longulum
GCCTTGTATCTAATTCTTCTGCTTTGCGTTTGATGCTCACTATTAAAGGGTTTGTTGATTTTCTATCTCTTAAACTGTCTACTCCTGATCTACAGTCAGTCAATATTGTTATATTTTCCCATCTATTTTTTGGTTTCTTTAGCACATACAAAATTGCTTCATTTATAGCTAGAAGTTCCGCTTGAAATACAGAACAGTAATTTTCTAGCTTAATTTTCCTTGCCGGTAGCTCTTTTTCTCCTTCAAAAGGAACAAAAGCAGCGCCAACCCTCCCATCCAATAGACTTCCATCTGTGTAAATTGTTAATTCATTTGGGCCTGGTATTGGAATTTTTTCATCAAAGTAAATGTATTTTGCATTTATTCGAGTGGCTGGGTGAGGAAGTGTATGAATGTCAATTACTCCTTGATAATTTCGGTCATTCGGAAGGCATTTGAGTTGTTTCGTGCGTTTAACACTGTATAATTCTGCCTGTTCTTTAATCTTGATGTCAAGTGGCATGAAAATACTAAGCTCTTGTGCCGAAATCATAGATATCGAGCGGTAACCTTTGCAACATCTGATTGCGATCTGTCTTTGTACAGCATTTAGTTTTTTAACATTGCATTTTCTTTCCGCTGCTTCAACCCAAATACTAGATGCGTAAGTTGCCAACGGAACTATAGCTCCATGGTAAATTTGTTGTATGACTTCCGGTGATGCGCCCCAAGTTGGTTTTGCTGCTCTGATTAATTTGTTTGTGTAAGCTGCAATTTTTTTGCAAGTGTTATTTATATGCCTAGACCAATTTAGGTTTCTGTCAATAGTTACCCCCAATATCTTAAAATAATCGACAAACTTAATTTCACAATTTCTCATATGAATAATGGGAGGTATAATTTTCTTTCGCGTAACAAACATGGCGTTGGTTTTTTCTTGTGAAAAGTGCAATTTAGTTTTCTTTTCCCATACTACTATTTTTTCTAATGCCTTATTCGCATTTGTTTGCAACTCATTTTCATTATCAGCAACAATGATGAGGAAAATATCATCTGCAAATGCCCTGATTTCTACATTGCCGTCAAACGTTATTCGTAGAATGTCATCAATTATTACATTCCAGAAACTTGGGCCGCACGCTGATCCCTGGACACATCCTTTTGTAGTTTTCTTCTCTATTGTAGTATTATAATGGGTGAGTTGAATTTTTCTATTTTTCAAGTAACTTTTAACAAGCATATACAAATTCACCGGACATTTCTTATTTTTTAACTGCAGAAGAAGAAAGGGCCACCACGCATTATCAAATGCACCCTTGATGTCCAGTGAAATAGCTACAGCTACTTTTTTACATCTTAAAGCTTTCTTCAAAGTTTCTATTGATGCGTTGAGTGCATCTTCCGTCGATTTTTGTGGAGTGAATCCGTATTGGAGATCACTGAGTTGTTTTGTATTATGCAGATTCCAGTTGATTCTATTTATCATAAGCCTTTCCATAATTTTGCCTAAAACTGGTAAAAGTCCTATGGGGCGATATGAACTTACGTCCGAATGGTCGTCTTTTCCTGGTTTCGGGATAACCACTATAAAAGCAATTTTCCACCGCGTCGGAAAATGTTTAATTCGTAAACAAGCATTGTATATCTCTCTTATAAGATCAGGATTCGACATATAAGTATGAAGGCAAATATCTGCTGTCAAGTGATCACGTCCGGGGGCTTTCTTAGGATTCAAGTTTTGAAAAATTTCTAGTATTTCGCTATCTGTAAATGGAGGATCTTCTTGATAATTTAAAAATATTTCGTTTGTTATTGAACTTCTAATTTCTGATTGCTCATCATTATCTTCTTGTTCTACATCATCAGGAAAGAATCTGTCAACTAGCCTCTGAGCGGTTCTTTCTGCTGTTTCCAATTGTTCATTCCCGTCTTTGAGAGTGGCAGTAGGCAGTTTTACTCTTTGTTTTGTTAATACTCTATGGATTGCTGTCCATGCTGTTTCTTTGTTTTGAATAGAACAATATTGCCTCCATGATTCTGTTTTTGCATTACTTATGGCTTTTTTGTAGAATTGCTTCAAATCAAGATATTTTATAAGTATTGCTGGCCTGTTTTTAAAGCTAGAGTTTTCCAATTTATGTTTTGTTTTTCTTAATTCCATTTTTATATTCTTTAAGTTTGAATTCCACCATGGACAACTTCTATGTTGGGATTCTTTTCTAAGCGGAATATGTGTCTGGCATGACTTTGTCAAACAGTCATGAAATTTGTCTATTATTTTTTCGAGTTCGTGTTTATCGTTTAAATTTACAAATATGTCAACAGTTATTTTAGATTTGGTAAATTCTTCCTTAAGTGTCTTTACAAATTTTTCCCAGTTTGCCTTTTTTGTATAATAAATGGATGTTTTATTTTGACATGGAAGAAAAGGATTTGTAATAATATTAAAACATATTGGATTGTGGTCACTCATGTAATACATATTCCTCATCACTGTCCAATTTTCGACTAAATTCAAAGCTGTTGAAGTTGTTATTGTTATATCTATAGTGCTACATATATGTCGATTACATCTGTAAGTTTCAAAAGTTGGATCGTTACCTATGTTATTTACATGCATATCTGTTTCGGCCATAAACGAAGCAAGCACATCACCCCGACGGTCAGTTCTGTTGCTGCCCCACCATATATTTTTTGCATTGAAATCTCCTCCGACGATCATTTTTTTGTTTATTAGTTTTTTCAAGACAACTGTAATGTTCTCTATTTCCGTGGTTGGTTCTACGTATACGGACGCAATGACGATGTTCTCATTCGTAGTGGTAACATTTCCGCTATTGATATTTATTTCAACGAACACCTCGTTAGTAGTACTGTATTTTGTAAGAAACAACCCACTTATTTTTTTGTTGCAAATCACAATAGCCGCTTTACAAACTTTCTCTTGCTCGTTTAAGGCTTGAAAAACTACAAAACCAGGAATCGATACCTTTCCATCACTTCCTGTGTATGGTTCTTGGATCAAAAATATGTCAGGCAATTTATCGACTTCAGAGAATGCTTCTTCCTGCGCCGCTTTACATCTTCCCATATTCCACTGAACTATTTTAATTACATTATTATTTATCACATTCTGGCCGCCCTTAGCAGAGGTATTCCACCCTTTCTCTTGCTCTTTGATCCATGATGGATCGTAATGGGCACAGCTTGCTAGTAGCGAAATGGCTGTTATTTTCAGTATTTCTAACGGTACAATTGTGACAAATAGGATGACCCTGCTCTTTGGTAGGACAGTCCTTAGTGGAGTGGTTAAGGGTGCAATATGCGCACATTTCCTCACGGTTGCAGTACTTTCTTACGTGCCCAAACGATAGACATTTATAACACTGCACTAAAGGACTCTCGTCCTCCACCACAACTCTTTGGTAACCAATATTAACTTTCTTGGCTTGAGTAATAGCTCGCCAGGTAGATGGACTAACTTCACAGACGACATTTGAAAGAAGGGCATTCCTGTTTCTTTTCTTGAATTTTATCGTGAGGTCCCCATTTGGAACGTTCAGGCCACCATTTTGCGTATTCATAGACTCGTTTATATCCTCCTGGGTGACGTCTTTTATGAGACCCTTAAAAACTATAAGTGGTTTTTTCCTCTTTCCCTCTTCCACTAGCAAGTTCGATGTTTTATTTTTTATTTCATGAATCATTTTTTCCTGGTCCTTTTTGGAAGAGCAATTAATAAGAACTTGCTGGTTGTTAATTTTCCTAAACCCTGAAACGCCTATGCCCGTGGTACGAACATTCACGCTTTGTTTCACAATACCCTCGATTTCCTCCCCTTTTTTATTAGGATCGTTGGATTTGACGATAAGAGCGTAGCTCATCTTAGGCATCGGCGGCGTCATAACAGAAGAAGGTGGTACTTTGGCGCTGTTGAGAAAATTTTCCAGGGCCTGCAAGGTTGGAAGGGCGGATATCATTGCCGTTTGGTCCTTGACAGCCCTCTCAAGGCTGGAGAAACTGGCAGCGGTTGAACTGTTTTCCTCTGCAGCTAGTTGCCTGACGATTTTGTCAAGGCCCTTTAGAGAGGCAACCACCTCTTGCTTGATTCCTTTCCTCAAGTTTCCTGCACTATTAAGTGCTTCAACAGCCTTTTCCATTAATCGTAAAGACTCCTCAGTGGGAGATAAAATTCTTTGTGGGACCTTATCGGGCATTGTAATGGTTATTCCGGAGGATATCATCTCAATAGGAGAAGAGTCCCTAGATCCAGGAACTGAACGCGACCCGCTGGCAAGGACCTTAGGCCCGAGACTTGAGCGTGTCGGCTTGATGGACATTATGAAAGAATAGTATTGTTATGATGGAAAAAAAAAAAAAAAAAAAAAAAAAAAAAAAAAAAAAAAAAAAAAAAAAAAAAAAAAAAAAAAAAAAAAATACGCCAAAGTGCAGGCTTTTGCAGGGCTTTTCCGACAAACTATGATTCTTATGAATTTTCCGAGTTTTCACTTTTCACTTTGCGTTTTCTGCAGACGAAGAGTTTTCATAGATAATGTACACGATAGGAGAACAGGACAGGAACGAACAGAACAAGACGTCTACACGAAAGTCACTTGAGCCTTTTTGTCATCGAGCACATACACACATTAAATATTTTTGTACGCTCGTAGAAAAGAAAAACGGAATAATCAAGATAACTCGGCACGTGTAAGAGATAAAAATATAGTGTAAAGGTCTTATTTAATTGTTTTTAGAAGCCGCGTCTTTTGATGTTAATTTAAAAAGAAAATAAATAAAAAATATATTAATCCACAAGGTGAGCGTTCGTGAAAAAGGGTCGTTTTCAGTTTTTCTTTGAAAACTGTCACTTAACTTAAATATTTCCAAAATCTAAAAACGTACATGTATTTGCCTCTTTAATTCACGTGATTTGATATGAATGAACACTATATCACAAAAGAGATGGAGATTTTCAGGAACACGTGTAAAACGGAAAAAACTGATTGTTCCGAAAACGGTAG
>NW_028279635.1:165000-167500 GCF_059751315.1 Micrasema longulum
TATCTTTTTTCTTATGTTTCTTATGTTTTTTTATCTTTTTTTATCTTTTTTCTTATGTTTTTTATCTTTTTTCTTATGTTTCTTATGTTTTTTATCTTTTTTATCTTTTTTCTTATGTTTTTTATCTTTTTTAGAATTTTTTTCGTCAAAATCGGCCGGCGCGTTACGGAGATGCATTACCGCCATCTGGCGGCGAAAGCCGAAACTAAAAAAAAATAAATTAAATAAATATATTTGAATATGAAATAAAATAGAACAACACGAGAGAAAAAATAATAAAATAAAAGTTTCGCATTTCGGCCGCCAGATGTAGCTTAAATAAATTAAATAAAATTAAATTAAATAGAGTTTCGCCCTTTGGCCGCTAGATGTCACTTATTAAAATTAAATTAAAGTTTCGCGATTCGGCCGCTAGATGTCACTCGATAAATTAAAATTAAATGAAATAAAATATAGTTTCGCACTTTGGCCGCTAGATGTCACTTAATAAAATTAAATAAAATAATTAAGGTTAGGTTAGGTTAGGTTAGGTTAGGTTAGGTTAGGTTAGGTTGGTTTTTCTTATGTTTTTTATCTTTTTTTTCTTATTTTTTATCTTTTTTCTTATGTTTCTTATGTTTTTTATCTTTTTTCTTATGTTTCTTATGTTTTTTATCTTTTTTATCTTTTTTCTTATGTTTTTTATCTTTTTTATCTTTTTTTAATCATTTTTATTTTTATCTTTTTTCCTATTTTTTTTATCATTTTTATCTTTTTTTATCTTTTTTTTCTATTTTATAGTGTTATTTTTATCTATTTTCGTTGGGATTTCTTAGATTTAGCCGTTTTTGGCAATTTTCAAAATAAAAACTTCATGTTTCCCAAAAAAACCCGGTAGTGCGTTTCCCGTACCTATCCCCCGTGTTGAAGCGGTTTCGTTGATTTTCCGATATTTTTGTCAACTTTTTTGCCTTGCGTTTTAGCGTGTTTCTTCACATGACATTTTTTGTGCGCCCGGACGCGGCGAGTGCTAGGAATGTCGATTCGGCCCGATCGCACCGCGGGTTTTTGAGATAATTGAGATTTTGTCAAATAGTTAGGTTACGTCCTCGTATCTCGGTCGCCTCGCGCGCTAGCGTGTCTGACGTCATGACCTTTTCCGTGCGCGCGGAAAAATCATGAGGAATGGCCTTTTTTTTGTAAAAATCGGCCCACGCGTTTTCGAGATGTGAGTTTTTATGAACGAAAGTTAGGTTATGTCTTCGTAGCTCGGTCGCCTCGCGCGTTAGCGTGTCCGACGTCATGACCGATTCCGCGCGCACGATTAAATCTAGATGGGGGGAATTTTTTTCGTCAAAATCGGCCGGCGCGTTACGGAGATGCATTACCGCCATCTGGCGGCGAAAGCCGAAACTAAAAAAAAATAAATTAAATAAATATATTTGAATATGAAATAAAATAGAACAACACGAGAAAAAAAATAATAAAATAAAAGTTTCGCATTTCGGCCGCCAGATGTCGCTTAAATAAATTAAATAAAATTAAATTAAATAGAGTTTCGCCCTTTGGCCGCTAGATGTCACTTATTAAAATTAAATTAAAGTTTCGCGATTCGGCCGCTAGATGTCACTCGATAAATTAAAAGAAATAAAATATTGTTTCGCCCTTTGGCCGCTAGATGTCACTTATTAAAATTAAATTAAAGTTTCGCGATTTGGCCGCTAGATGTCGCTTAAATAAATTAAATAAAATTAAATTAAATAGAGTTTCGCCCTTTGGCCGCTAGATGTCACTTATTAAAATTAAATTAAAGTTTCGCGATTTGGCCGCTAGATGTCACTTATTAAAATTAAATTAAAGTTTCGCGATTTGGCCGCTAGATGTCACTCGATAAATTAAAATTAAATGAAATAAAATATAGTTTCGCACTTTGGCCGCTAGATGTCACTTATTAAAATTAAATAAAATAATTAAATACGGTTTTTTCAGTTTTTCTCGGTCCCCTTGCGTTTTAGCGTTCTTTTCACTGAGCCTTTATTGTGCGCGCGCACAATGCGATTATCGAAAATGACATTTCGACGAAATCGAATCGGCAGTTTTCGAGATATTCGAGTTTTTCTTTTTCCGAAAAAAGGCGTAGTTAGGTTATGTCGATTATTTCACTCCCCCTCGGGCCGATTTCGTCGAGAGTCGACTCGGGCGCGAGGCCCGAACGGGAGACGCGACGGCGGGAGCGACACGCCGAAAGCCGAAAAATCGACCGAGATACGGCGGTTTTCCCGACGCGGTTTTCCCATCTCGGCCGCCCGCCGTCCGATCGCGTCGAAACTATTTTTAGAGCACTCGCCGGGCCGACCGGAGACGCCGGCCGGAAAAGTTAGAAAATGGTACTTCGTTTATTTTTCGGGATTTTTTTTTGCCCCTCCCCGTTTACGGCCCCGACGGACGGACGATCCCGAGGCGGTCGAAAAGTGACGACCGCACCCGGGCGCCGGTCGTCTTCGTCTTCTTTTTTTATCTT